>NW_027219785.1:0-81178 GCF_027580195.1 Bos mutus | reverse complement strand
TCAGCAGGCACAAGCATGGAGCTCAGCAGTGATGAATCATGCTGCCTAACTGGCACAACACCAGGTGACCAGGTGACCAGGCAGCTGGCAATTGTCACGCAGATGAGCCGACAGGAATCACGCAGCAGCTGGCAAATTGTCATGCAGATGAGCCGCAGGAATCACGCAGCTCAGCAGGCCCTGATCACGTGACTCTGCAGGCACTGATCACGCGGCTGATCAAGTACAGATCACGTGACTGAGCATGCACTGATCACGTGGCTATCATGCACTGATCACGCGACTGCGCATGCACTGATGACGGGCTGATCAGGCACTGATCACATGGCCCATCATGCACTGATCACGTGTTTATCAGGCAATGATCAGTGACTGACAGGCGCTGATCATGGGACTGTGCAGGCACTGATCACGCGGCTATCATGCACTGATCACGTGACCGCGCATGCACTGATGACGGGCTGATCGGGCACTGATCACGCGTTTATCAGGCAGTGATCAGTGACCGACAGGCGCTGATCATGGGACTGTGCACGCACTGATCACGTGGCTGATCAGAACTGACCACCTGACTGCGCATGCAGTGATCACGCGGCTGGTCGCTCACTGATCACGTGTTTATCATACGGTGATCACGCGACTGAGAGGCGCTGATCACGTGACTGTGCCGCCAGTGATCACGTGGCTGATCATGCACTGATATCGCGACTGAGCATGCACTGATCATGTGCCGGGAGCCGGGAGGCATTCCACTCTGGACAAAGGTCATGAGAGGAAGGAGGCTCGCATACGCAAATGCGGATCGAGCCTCAGGAGTCCACCCGGATATTCTCGAGCATCTCCCCCCAAAAAACCAGAGTCTGCCTACTGTATTGCTTTGTGCCTCACACCTGATTTCACTGGGGCTGTCCCCACCACCATCTCGCCTTCTGTCAAAGAGTTAACTTACAGCTCCAATTCATAAAGTTCCTTGTCATTCTTCCCTTTAACTTCCAGCTGAGTCTCCATCTGGAGCGCGGAACCCACCACGCTTACTAATTATGCCTGGGCTGCTAAGACCCACTGAGAAGGTGTCTAGGTGAGGCACCTTCCGCTATTCGAGAGGGCGCCATGGCCTACGTAAGTGGTGCAAACTTTTGTCTTGAAGTTTGATTGGTCTCCCCGCAAAACCAAGCTACTCAGTCTCTTTTCTCCACCGAATTTTCCTACTGAGCCTCCTCATACTATTATTCTTGACATCTCTGATTAGCATATAAATAGTCGCCAGGCCATCTCTCCTTCAATACCCTGGATCAGCTGGGGCTGGTCCCGCAGGTGGCGCCCAACAGGGACCTCAGGAGGCAATACTCAAAGAGCTGAGCAGACACGAACCACGCAATCAGCAGGCACAAGCATGGAGCTCAGCAGTGACGAATCATGCTGCTCAACTGGCAATAATCAAGCAGGTGACCAGGCAGGAATCACGCAGCTCAGCTGGCAATTGTCAAGCAGATGAGCCGACAGGAATCACGCAGCTCAGCTGGCAATTGTCATGCAGATGAGCCGCAGGAATCACGCAGCCCAGCAGGCCCTGATCACGTGACTCTGCAGGCACTGATCACGTGGCTGATCAAGTACAGATCACGTGACTGAGCATGCACTGATCACGCGGCTATCATGCACTGATCACGGACTGCGCATGCACTGATGACGCGGCTGATCAGGCACTGATCACATGGCTCATCATGCACTGATCACGTGTTTTCAGGCAATGATCAGTGACTGACAGGCGCTGATCATGGGACTGTGCAGGCACTGATCACGTGGCTATCATGCACTGATCACGCGACGCGCATGCACTGATGACGTGGCTGATCGGGCACTGATCACGTGTTTATCAGGCAGTGATCAGTGACCGACAGGCGCTGATCATGGGACTGTGCACGCACTGATCACGTGGCTGATCAGGAACTGACCACCTGACTGCGCATGCAGTGATCACGCGGCTGGTCGCTCACTGATCACGTGTTTATCATACGGGTGATCACGTGACTGAGAGGCGCTGATCACGTGACTGTGCCGCCAGTGATCACGTGGCTGATCATGCACTGATATCGTGACTGAGCATGCACTGATCATGTGCCGGAGCCGGGAGGCATTCCACTCTGGACAAAGGTCATGAGGAAGGAGGCTCGCATACGCAAATGCGGATCGAGCCTCAGGAGTCCACCCGATATTCTCGAGCATCTCCCCAAAAAAACCAGAGTCTGCCTACTGTATTGCTTTGTGCCCTCACCTCTGATTTCACTGGGGCTGTCCCCACCACCATCTCGCCTCTCTGTCAAAGAGTTAACTTACAGCTCCAATTCATAAAGTTCCTTGTCATTCTTCCCTTTAACTTCCAGCTGAGTCTCCATCTGGAGCGCTGAACCCACCACGCTTACTAATTATGCCTGGGCTGCTAAGACCCACTGAGAAGGTGTCTAGGTGAGGCACCTTCCGCTATTCGAGAGGGCGCCATGCCTACGTAAAGTGGTGCAAACTTTTTGTCTTGAAGTTTGATTGGTCTCCCGCAGAAACCAAGCTACTCAGTCTCTTTTCCACCGAATTTTCCTACTGAGCCTCCTCATACTATTATTCTTGACATCTCTGATTAGCATATAAATAGTCGCCTAGGCCATCTCTCCTTCAATACCCTGATCAGCTGGGGCTGGTCCCCGCAGGTGGCGCCCAACAGGGACCTCAGGAGGCAATACTCAAAGAGCTGAGCAGACACGAACCACGCAATCAGCAGGCACAAAGCATGGAGCTCAGCAGTGACGAATCATGCTGCTCAACTGGCACAATCAAGCAGGTGACCAGGCAGGAATCACGCAGCTCAGCTGGCAATTGTCACAGATGAGCCGACAGGAATCACGCAGCTCAGCTGGCAATTGTCAGATGAGCCGCAGGAATCACGCAGCTCAGCAGGCCCTGATCACGTGACTCTGCAGGCACTGATCACGTGGCTGATCAAGATCACGTGACTGAGCATGCACTGATCACGTGGCTATCATGCACTGATCACGCACGCGCATGCACTGATGACGGGCTGATCAGGCACTGATCACATGGCTCATCATGCACTGATCACGTGTTTATCAGGCAATGATCAGTGACTGACAGGCGCTGATCATGGGACTGTGCAGGCACTGATCACGTGGCTATCATGCACTGATCACGCGACTGCACATGCACCGGATGACGGGCTGATCGGGCACTGATCACGCGTTTATCAGGCAGTGATCAGTGACCGACAGGCGCTGATCATGGGACTGTGCACGCACTGATCACGTGGCTGATCAGAACTGACCACCTGACTGCGCATGCAGTGATCACGCGGCTGGTCGCTCACCGATCACGGTGTTTATCATACGGTGATCACGCGACTGAGAGGCGCTGATCACGTGACTGTGCCGCCAGTGATCACGCGGCTGATCATGCACTGATATCGCGACTGAGCATGCACTGATCATGTGCCGGGAGCCGGGAGGCATTCCACTCTGGACAAAGGTCATGAGGAAGGAGGCTCGCATACGCAAATGCGGATCGAGCCTCAGGAGTCCACCCGGATATTCTCGAGCATCTCCCCTCAAAAAAACCAGAGTCTGCCTACTGTATTGCTTTGTGCCTCACCTCTGATTTCACTGGGGCTGTCCCCACCACCATCTCGCCTCTGTCAAAGAGTTAACTTACAGCTCCAATTCATAAAGTTCCTTGTCATTCTTCCCTTTAACTTCCAGCTGAGTCTCCATCTGGAGCGCGAACCCACCACGCTTACTAATTATGCCTGGGCTGCTAAGACCCACTGAGAAGGTGTCTAGGTGAGGCACCTTCCGCTATTCGAGAGGGCGCCATGCGCCCACGTAGTGGTGCAAACTTTTGTCTTGAAGTTTGATTGGTCTCCCGCAAAAACCAAGCTACTCAGTCTCTTTTCTCCACCGAATTTTCCTACTGAGCCTCTCATACTATTATTCTGACATCTCTGATTAGCATATAAATAGTCGCCAGGCCATCTCTCCTTCAATACCCTGATCAGCTGGGGCTGGTCCCGCAGGTGGCGCCCGAACAGGGACCTCAGGAGGCAATACTCAAAGAGCTGAGCAGACACGAACCACGCAATCAGCAGGCACAAAGCATGGAGCTCAGCAGTGACGAATCATGCTGCTCAACTGGCACAATCAAGCAGGTGACCAGGCAGGAATCACGCAGCTCAGCTGGCAATTGTCAAGCAGATGAGCCGACAGGAATCACGCAGCTGGCAGCTGGCAGATTGTCAGGCAGATGAGCCGCAGGAATCACGCAGCTCAGCAGGCCCTGATCACGTGACTCTGCAGGCACTGATCACGTGGCTGATCAAGATCACAGATCACGTGACTGAGCATGCACTGATCACGTGGCTATCATGCACGTGATCACAACGTGACTGCATGCACTGACTGACACGGGCTGATCAGGCACTGATCACATGGCTCATCATGCACTGATCACGTGTTTATCAGGCAATGATCAGTGACAGACAGGCGCTGATCATGGGACTGTGCACGCACTGATCACGTGGCTATCATGCACTGATCACGCGACTGATCGCATGCACTGATGACGGGGGGATCGGGCACACGATCACGTGTTCATCAGGCAGTGATCAGTGACTGACAGGCGCTGATCATGGGACTGTGCACGCACTGATCACGTGGCTGATCAGGAACTGACCACCTGACTGCGCATGCAGTGATCACGTGGCTGGTCGTTCACTGATCACGTGTTTATCATACGGTGATCACGCGACTGAGAGGCGCTGATCACGTGACTGTGCCGCCAGTGATCACGCGGCTGATCATGCACTGATATCGCGACTGAGCATGCACTGATCATGTGCCGGGAGCCGGGAGGCATTCCACTCTGGACAAAGGTCATGAGGAAGGAGGCTCGCATACGCAAATGCGGATCGAGCCTCAGGAGTCCACCCGATATTCTCGAGCATCTCCCCCAAAAAAACCAGAGTCTGCCTACTGTATTGCTTTGTGCCTCACCTCTGATTTCACTGGGGCTGTCCCCACCACCATCTCGCCTCTCTGTCAAAGAGTTAACTTACAGCTCCAATTCATAAAGTTCCTTGTCATTCTTCCCTTTAACTTCCAGCTGAGTCTCCATCTGGAGCGCGAACCCACCACGCTTACTAATTATGCCTGGGCTGCTAAGACCCACTCGAGAAGGTGTCTAGGTGAGGCACCTTCCGCTATTCGAGAGGGCGCCTGCGCCTACGTAAGTGGTGCAAACTTTGTCTTGAAGTTTGATTGGTCTCCGCAAAAACCAAGCTACTCAGTCTCTTTTCTCCACCGAATTTTCCTACTGAGCCTCCTCATACTATTATTCTTGACATCTCTGATTAGCATATAAATAGTCGCCAGGGCCATCTCTCCTTCAAATACCCTGATCAGCTGGGGCTGGTCCCGCAGGTGGCGCCAACAGGGACCTCAGGAGGCAATACTCAAAGAGCTGAGCAGACACGAACCACGCAATCAGCAGGCACAAGCATGGAGCTCAGCAGTGACGAATCATGCTGCTCAACTGGCACAATCAAGCAGGTGACCAGGCAGGAATCACGCAGCTCAGCTGGCAAATTGTCACGATGAGCCGACAGGAATCACGCAGCTCAGCTGGCAATTGTCATGCAGATGAGCCGCAGGAATCACGCAGCTCAGCAGGCCCTGATCACGTGACTCTGCAGGCACTGATCACGTGGCTGATCAAGTACAGATCACGTGACTGAGCATGCACTGATCACGTGGCTATCATGCACTGATCACGTGACTCGCGCATGCACTGATGACGACGGGCTGATCAGGCACTGATCACATGGCTCATCATGCACTGATCACGTGTTTAATCTCAGGCAATGATCAGTGACTGACAGGCGCTGATCATGGGACTGTGCAGGCACTGATCACGTGGCTATCATGCACTGATCACGCGACTGCGCATGCACTGATGACGGGCTGGCACTGATCGGGCACTGATCACGCTGTTTATCAGGCAGTGATCAGTGACCGACAGGCGCTGATCATGGGACTGTGCACGCACTGATCACGTGGCTGATCAGGAACTGACCACCTGACTGCGCATGCAGTGATCACGCGGCTGGTCGCTCACTGATCACGTGTTTATCATACGGTGATCACGCGACTGAGAGGCGCTGATCACGCGACTGTGCCCAGTGATCACGTGGCTGATCATGCACTGATATCGTGACTGAGCATGCACTGATCATGTGCCGAGCCGGGAGGCATTCCACTCTGGACAAAGGTCATGAGGAAGGAGGCTCGCATACGCAAATGCGGATCGAGCCTCAGGAGTCCACCCGGATATTCTCGAGCATCCCCCCAAAAAAAAAAACAGAGTCTGCCTACTGTATTGCTTTGTGCCTCACCTCTGATTTCACTGGGGCTGTCCCCACCACCATCTCGCCTTCTGTCAAAGAGTTAACTTACAGCCCCAATTCATAAAGTTCCTTGTCATTCTTCCCTTTAACTTCCAGCTGAGTCTCCATCTGGAGCGCGAACCCACCACGCTTACTAATTATGCCTGGGCTGCTAAGACCCACTCGAGAAGGTGTCTAGGTGAGGCACCTTCCGCTATTCGAGAGGGCGCCATGCCTACGTAAGTGGTGCAAACTTTGTCTTGAAGTTTGATTGGTCTCCCGCAAAAACCAAGCTACTCAGTCTCTTTTCCCACCGAATTTTCCTACTGAGCCTCCTCATTCTATTATTCTTGACATCTCTGAATAGCATATAAATAGTCGCCAGGCCATCTCTCCTTCAATACCCTGATCAGCTGGGGCTGGTCCGCAGGTGGCGCCTGAACAGGGACCTCAGGAGGCAATACTCAAAGAGCTGAGCAGACACGAACCACGCAATCAGCAGGCACAAGCATGGAGCTCAGCAGTGACGAATCATGCTGCTCAACTGGCACACCAAGCAGGTGACCAGGCAGGAATCACGCAGCTCAGCTGGCAATTGTCACAGATGAGCCGACAGGAATCACGCAGCTGAGCTGGCAATTGTCATGCAGATGAGCCGCAGGAATCACGCAGCTCAGCAGGCCCTGATCACGTGACTCTGCAGGCACTGATCACGTGGCTGATCAAGATCACAGATCACGTGACTGAGCATGCACTGATCACGTGGCTATCATGCACTGATCACGCGCATGCAGGACCGACAGGCGACTGCGCATGCACTGATGACGGGCTGATCAGGCACTGATCACATGGCTCATCATGCACTGATCACGCACGTTTATCAGGCAATGATCAGTGACTGACAGGCGCTGATCATGGGACTGTGCAGGCACTGATCACGTGGCTATCAGGCACTGATCACGTGCGCATGCACTGATGACGGGGCTGATCGGGCACTGATCACGTGTTTATCAGGCAGTGATCAGTGACCGACAGGCGCTGATCATGGGACTGTGCACGCACTGATCACGTGGCTGATCAGGAACTGACCACCTGACTGCGCATGCAGTGATCACGCGGCTGGTCCTTCACTGATCACGTGTTTATCATACGGTGATCACGCGACTGAGAGGCGCTGATCACGCGATCACGTGCCGCCAGTGATCACGTGGCTGAGCATGCACTGATATCGTGACTGAGCATGCACTGATCATGTGCCAGGAGCCGGGGAGGCATTCCACTCTGGACAAAGGTCATGAGGAAGGAGGCTCGGCATACGCAAATGCGGGATCGAGCCTCAGGAGTCCACCCGGATATTCTCGAGCATCTCCCCCCAAAAAAAACAGAGTCTGCCTACTGTATTGCTTTGTGCTCTCACCTCTGATTTCACTGGGGCTGTCCTCACCACCATCTCGCCTCTGTCAAAGAGTTAACTTACAGCTCCAATTCATAAAGTTCCTTGTCATTCTTCCCTTTAACTTCCAGCTGAGTCTCCATCTGGAGCGCGGAACCCACCACGCTTACTAATTATGCCTGGGCTGCTAAGACCCACTCGAGAAGGTGTCTAGGGTGAGGCACCTTTCGCTATTCGAGAGGGCGCCATGCCTACGTAAGTGGTGCAAACTTTTGTCTTGAAGTTTGATTGGTCTCCCGCAAAAACCAAGCTACTCAGTCTCTTTTCTCCACCGAATTTTCCTACTGAGCCTCTCATACTATTATTCTTGACATCTCTGATTAGCATATAAATAGTCGCCAGGCCATCTCTCCTTCAATACCCTGGATCAGCTGGGGCTGGTCCCCCGCAGGTGGCGCCCAACAGGGACCTCAGGAGGCACACTCAAAGAGCTGAGCAGACACGAACCACGCAATCAGCAGGCAATAAGCATGGAGCTCAGCAGTGACGAATCATGCTGCTCAACTGGCACACCAAGCAGGTGACCAGGCAGGAATCACGCAGCTCAGCTGGCAATTGTCACAGATGAGCCGACAGGAATCACGCAGCTCAGCTGGCAATTGTCACGCAGATGAGCCGGCAGGAATCACGCAGCTGAGCAGGCCCTGATCACGTGACTGAGCAGGCACTGATCACGTGGCTGATCACACAGATCACGTGACTGAGCATGCACTGATGACGTGGCTGATCAGGCACTGATCACATGACGCGGGCTGATCAGGCACTGCACATGATCATGCACTGATCACGTGTTTATCAGGCAATGATCAGTGACTGACAGGCGCTGATCATGGGACTGTGCAGGCACTGATCACGTGGCTATCATGCACTGATCACGGACTGCGCATGCACTGATGACGGGGCTGATCGGGCACTGATCACGTGTTTATCAGGCAGTGATCAGTGACTGACAGGCGCTGATCATGGACTGTGCACGCACTGATCACGTGGCTGATCAGAACTGACCACCTGACTGCGCATGCAGTGATCAGTGATCACGTGGCTGGTCGCTCACTGATCACGTTTTATCATACGGGGTGATCACGTGACTGAGAGGCGCTGATCACGCGACTGTGCCGCCAGTGATCACGTGGCTGATCATGCACTGATATCGTGACTGAGCATGCACTGATCATGTGCCGAGCCGGGAGGCATTCCACTCTGGACAAAGGTCATGAGGAAGGAGGCTCGCATACGCAAATGCGGATCGAGCCTCAGGAGTCCACCCGATATTCTCGAGCATCTCCCCAAAAAAACAGAGTCTGCCTACTGTATTGCTTTGTGCCTCACCTCTGATTTCACTGGGGCTGTCCCCACCACCATCTCGCCTCTCTGTCAAAGAGTTAACTTACAGCTCCAATTCATAAAGTTCCTTGTCATTCTTCCCTTTAACTTCCAGCTGAGTCTCCATCTGGAGCGCGAACCCACCACGCTTACTAATTATGCCTGGGCTGCTAAGACCCACTGAGAAGGTGTCTAGGTGAGGCACCTTCCGCTATTCGAGAGGGCGCCATGGCCTACGTAAGTGGTGCAAACTTTGTCTTGAAGTTTGATTGGTCTCCCAGAAACCAAGCTACTCAGTCCTTTTCTCCACCGAATTTTCCTACTGAGCCTCCTCATTCTATTATTCTTGACATCTCTGATTAGCATATAAATAGTCGCCAGGCCATCTCTCCTTCAATACCCTGGATCAGCTGGGGCTGGTCCCCGCAGGTGGCGCCCAACAGGGACCTCAGGAGGCAATACTCAAAGAGCTGAGCAGACACGAACCACGCAATCAGCAGGCACAAGCATGGAGCTCAGCAGTGACGAATCATGCTGCTCAACTGGCACAATCAAGCAGGTGACCAGGCAGGAATCACGCAGCTCAGCTGGCAATTGTCAAGCAGATGAGCCGACAGGAATCACGCAGCTCAGCTGGCAATTGTCATGCAGATGAGCCGCAGGAATCACGCAGCTCAGCAGGCCCTGATCACGTGACTCTGCAGGCACACGATCACGTGGCTGATCATGCACTGATCACGAGATCACGGACTGAGCATGCACTGATCACGTGGCTATCATGCACTGATCACGATCACTGACAGGCGCGCATGCACTGACTGACGGGGCTGATCAGGCACTGATCACATGGCTCATCATGCACTGATCACGTGTTTATCAGGCAATGATCAGTGACTGACAGGCGCTGATCATGGGACTGTGCAGGCACTGATCACGTGGCTATCATGCACTGATCACGCGATCATGCGCATGCACTGATGACGGGCTGATCGGGCACTGATCACGTGTTCATCAGGCAGTGATCAGTGACTGACAGGCGCTGATCATGGACTGTGCACGCACTGATCACGTGGCTGATCAGGAACTGACCACCTGACTGAGCATGCAGTGATCACGCGGCTGGTCGCTCACTGATCACGTGTTTATCATACGGTGATCACGTGACTGAGAGGCGCTGATCACGTGACTGTGCCGCCAGTGATCACGCGGCTGATCATGCACTGATATCGCGACTGAGCATGCACTGATCATGTGCCGAGCCGGGAGGCATTCCACTCTGGACAAAGGTCATGAGGAAGGAGGCTCGCATACGCAAATGCGGATCGAGCCTCAGGAGTCCACCCGGATATTCTCGAGCATCTCCCCAAAAAAAAACCAGAGTCTGCCTACTGTATTGCTTTGTGCCTCACCTCTGATTTCACTGGGGCTGTCCTCACCACCATCTCGCCTCTCTGTCAAAGAGTTAACTTACAGCCCAATTCATAAAGTTCCTTGTCATTCTTCCCTTTAACTTCCAGCTGAGTCTCCATCTGGAGCGCGAACCCACCACGCTTACTAATTATGCCTGGGCTGCTAAGACCCACTCGAGAAGGTGTCTAGGTGAGGCACCTTCCGCTATTCGAGAGGGGCGCCATGCCTACGTAAAGTGGTGCAAACTTTGTCTTGAAGTTTGATTGGTCTCCCGTAAACCAAGCTACTCAGTCTCTTTTCTCCACCGAATTTTCCTACTGAGCCTCCTCATTCTATTATTCTTGACATCTCTGATTAGCATATAAATAGTCGCCAGGCCATCTCTCCTTCAATACCCTGGATCAGCTGGGGCTGGTCCCGCAGGTGGCGCCCAACAGGGACCTCAGGAGGCAATACTCAAAGAGCTGAGCAGACACGAACCACGCAATCAGCAGGCACAAGCATGGAGCTCAGCAGTGACGAATCATGCTGCTCAACTGGCACAATCAAGCAGGTGACCAGGCAGGAATCACGCAGCTCAGCTGGCAATTGTCAAGCAGATGAGCCGACAGGAATCACGCAGCTCAGCTGGCAATTGTCATGCAGATGAGCCGCAGGAATCACGCAGCTCAGCAGGCCCTGATCACGTGACTCTGCAGGCACTGATCACGTGGCTGATCAAGGCACAGATCACGTGACTGAGCATGCACTGATCACGTGGCTATCATGCACTGATCACGCGATCGCGTGATCACGTGCATGCACTGATGACGCGGCTGATCAGGCACTGATCACATGGCTCATCATGCACTGATCACGGGTTTCAGGCAATGATCAGTGACTGACAGGCGCTGATCATGGGACTGTGCAGGCACTGATCACGTGGCTATCATGCACTGATCACGTGACGCGCATGCACTGATGACGGGGCTGATCGGGCACTGATCACGTGTTCATCAGGCAGTGATCAGTGACTGACAGGCGCTGATCATGGGACTGTGCACGCACTGATCACGTGGCTGATCAGGAACTGACCACCTGACTGCGCATGCAGTGATCACGCGGCTGGTCGCTCACTGATCACGTGTTTATCATACGGTGATCACGTGACTGAGAGGCGCTGATCACGCGACTGTGCCGCCAGTGATCACGTGGCTGATCATGCACTGATATCGCGGACTGAGCATGCACTGATCATGTGCCGAGCCGGGAGGCATTCCACTCTGGACAAAGGTCATGAGGAAGGAGGCTCGCATACGCAAATGCGGATCGAGCCTCAGGAGTCCACCCGGATATTCTCGAGCATCCCCAAAAAAAACCAGAGTCTGCCTACTGTATTGCTTTGTGCCTCACCTCTGATTTCACTGGGGCTGTCCCCACCACCATCTCGCCTCTCTGTCAAAGAGTTAACTTACAGCTCCAATTCATAAAGTTCCTTGTCATTCTTCCCTTTAACTTCCAGCTGAGTCTCCATCTGGAGCGCGAACCCACCACGCTTACTAATTATGCCTGGGCTGCTAAGACCCACTCGAGAAGGTGTCTAGGTGAGGCACCTTCCGCTATTCGAGAGGGCGCCATGCCTACGTAAGTGGTGCAAACTTCTGTCTTGAAGTTTGATTGGTCTCCCTGCAAAACCAAGCTACTCAGTCTCTTTTCCACCGAATTTTCCTACTGAGCCTCCTCATACTATTATTCTGACATCTCTGAATAGCATATAAATAGTCGCCAGGCCATCTCTCCTTCAATACCCTGGATCAGCTGGGGCTGGTCCCGCAGGTGGCGCCCAACAGGGACCTCAGGAGGCAATACTCAAAGAGCTGAGCAGACACGAACCACGCAATCAGCAGGCACAAGCATGGAGCTCAGCAGTGACGAATCATGCTGCTCAACTGGCACACAAGCAGGTGACCAGGCAGGAATCACGCAGCTCAGCTGGCAATTGTCAAGCAGATGAGCCGACAGGAATCACGCAGCTCAGCTGGCAATTGTCATGCAGATGAGCCGGCAGGAATCACGCAGCTCAGCAGGCCCTGATCACGTGACTCTGCAGGCACTGATCACGTGGCTGATCACGGCACAGATCACGTGACTGAGCATGCACTGATCACGTGGCTACTGATCACTGATCACGCACTGATCACGTGTGCGCATGCACTGATGACGCGGGCTGATCAGGCACTGATCACATGGCTCATCATGCACTGATCACGTGTTTATCAGGCAATGATCAGTGACTGACAGGCGCTGATCATGGGACTGTGCAGGCACGATCACACGCACTGATCACGTGGCTATCACTGATGACGCACTGATCACGCACTGATCACGTTTATCACTGATGACGGGGCACTGATCGGGCACTGACTCACGTGTTTATGAGGCAGTGATCTGTGACTGACAGGCGCTGATCATGGGACTGTTCACGCACTGATCACGTGGCTGATCACGAACTGACCACCTCACTGCGCATGCAGTGATCACGTGGCTGGTCCTTCACTGATCACGGGTTTATCATACGGTGATCACGTGACTGAGAGGCGCTGATCACGTGACTGTGCCGTCAGTGATCACGTGGCTGATCATGCACTGATATCGTGACTGAGCATGCACTGATCATGTGCCCGGAGCCGGGGAGACATTCCACTCTGGACAAAGGTCATTAGGAAGGAGGCTCGGCATACGCAAATGCGGGATCGAGCCTCATGAGTCCACCCGGATATACTCGAGCATCCCCCCCCAAAAAGACCAGAGTCTGCCTACTGTATTGCTTTGTGCCCTCACCTCTGATTTCACTGGGGGCTGTCCCCACCACCATCTCGCTCTCTCTGTCAAAGAGTTAACTTACATCTCCAATTCATAAAGTTCCTTGTCATTCTTCCCTTTAACTTCCAGCTGAGTCTCCATCTGGAGCGGAACCCACCACGCTTACTAATTATGCCTGGGCTGCTAAGACCCACTCGAGAAGGTGTCTAGGGTGAGGCACCTTCCGCTATTCGAGAGGGCGCCATGCCTACGTAAGTGGTGCAAACTTTGTCTTGAAGTTTGATTGGTCTCCAGCAAAACCAAGCTACTCAGTCCTTTTCTCCACCGAATTTTCCTACTGAGCCTCTCATACTATTATTCTTGACATCTCTGATTAGCATATAAATAGTCGCCAGGCCATCTCTCCTTCAATACCCTGGATCAGCTGGGGCTGGTCCCGCAGGTGGCGCCCAACAGGGACCTCAGGAGGCAATACTCAAAGAGCTGAGCAGACACGAACCACGCAATCAGCAGGCACAAAGCATGGAGCTCAGCAGTGACGAATCATGCTGCTCAACTGGCACAATCAAGCAGGTGACCAGGCAGGAATCACGCAGCTCAGCTGGCAATTGTCACAGATGAGCCGACAGGAATCACGCAGCTCAGCTGGCAATTGTCATGCAGATGAGCCGCAGGAATCACGCAGCTCAGCAGGCCCTGATCACGGACTTGCAGGCACTGATCACGTGGCTGATCAAGTCACGTCACGACTGAGAATGCACTGATCACGTGGCTATCATGCACTGATCACGCGACTGACGCGCATGCACTGATGACGGGCTGATCAGGCACTGATCACATGGCTCATCATGCACTGATCACGTGTTTATCAGGCAATGATCAGTGACTGACAGGCGCTGATCATGGGACTGTGCAGGCACTGATCACGTGGCACATGCACTGATCACGTGACTCGCGCATGCACTGATGACGCGGGCTGATCGGGCACTGATCACGTGTTCATCAGGCAGTGATCAGTGACTGACAGGCGCTGATCATGGGACTGTGCACGCACTGATCACGTGGCTGATCAGGAACTGACCACCTGACTGAGCATGCAGTGATCACGTGGCTGGTCGCTCACTGATCACGCGTTTATCATACGGGTGATCACGTGACTGAGAGGCGCTGATCACGCGACTGTGCCGCCAGTGATCACGCGGCTGATCATGCACTGATATCGTGACTGAGCATGCACTGATCATGTGCCGGGAGCCGGGAGGCATTCCACTCTGGACAAAGGTCATGAGGAAGGAGGCTCGCATACGCAAATGCGGATCGAGCCTCAGGAGTCCACCCGGATATTCTCTCGAGCATCCCCCCAAAAAACCAGAGTCTGCCTACTGTATTGCTTTGTGCCTCACCTCTGATTTCACTGGGGCTGTCCCCACCACCATCTCGCCTCTCTGTCAAAGAGTTAACTTACAGCTCCAATTCATAAAGTTCCTTGTCATTCTTCCCTTTAACTTCCAGCTGAGTCTCCATCTGGAGCGGGAACCCACCACGCTTACTAATTATGCCTGGGCTGCTAAGACCCACTGAGAAGGTGTCTAGGTGAGGCACCTTCCGCTATTCGAGAGGGCGCCATGCCCTACGTAAGTGGTGCAAACTTTTGTCTTGAAGTTTGATTGGTCTCCCGCAAAAACCAAGCTACTCAGTCTCTGTTTCCACACCGAATTTTCCTACTGAGCCTCCTCATACTATTATTCTTGACATCTCTGATTAGCATATAAATAGTCGCCAGGCCATCTCTCCTTCGAATACCCTGATCAGCTGGGGCTGGTCCCGCAGGTGGCGCCCAAACAGGGACCTCAGGAGGCAATACTCAAAGAGCTGAGCAGACACGAACCACGCAATCAGCAGGCACAAAGCATGGAGCTCAGCAGTGACGAATCATGCTGCTCAACTGGCACAATCAAGCAGGTGACCAGGCAGGAATCACGCAGCTCAGCTGGCAATTGTCAGCAGATGAGCCGACAGGAATCACGCAGCTCAGCTGGCAATTGTCAGATGAGCCGGCAGGAATCACGCAGCTCAGCAGGCCCTGATCACGCAGCACTGGCACGTGGCTGATCACACAGATCACGTGACTGAGCATGCACTGATCACGTGGCTATCATGCACTGATCACGGGACTGCGCATGCACTGATGACGGGCTGATCAGGCACTGATCACATGGCTCATCATGCACTGATCACGTGTTTTTCAGGCAATGATCAGTGACTGACAGGCGCTGATCATGGGACTGTGCAGGCACTGATCACGCGGGCTATCATGCACTGATCACGCGACCGCGCATGCACTGATGACGTGGCTGATCGGGCACTGATCACGCGTTTATCATCAGGCAGTGATCAGTGACTGACAGGCGCTGATCATGGACTGTGCACGCACTGATCACGTGGCTGATCAGAACTGACCACCTGACTGAGCATGCAGTGATCACGCGGGCTGGTCCTTCACTGATCACGTGTTTATCATACGGTGATCACGCGACTGAGAGGCGCTGATCACGTGATGTGCCGCCAGTGATCACGCGGCTGATCATGCACTGATATCGTGACTGAGCATGCACTGATCATGTGCCGGGAGCCGGGAGGCATTCCACTCTGGACAAAGGTCATGAGGAAGGAGGCTCGCATACGCAAATGCGGATCGAGCCTCAGGAGTCCACCCGGATATTCTCGAGCATCTCCCAAAAACCAGAGTCTGCTTACTGTATTGCTTTGTGCCTCACCTCTGATTTCACTGGGGCTGTCCCCACCACCATCTCGCCTCTCTGTCAAAGAGTTAACTTACAGCCCAATTCATAAAGTTCCTTGTCATTCTTCCCTTTAACTTCCAGCTGAGTCTCCATCTGGAGCGCGAACCCACCACGCTTACTAATTATGCCTGGGCTGCTAAGACCCACTCGAGAAGGTGTCTAGGTGAGGCACCTTCCGCTATTCGAGAGGGCGCCATGCCTCACGTAAGTGGTGCAAACTTCTTGTCTTGAAGTTTGATTGGTCTCCCGCAAAAACCAAGCTACTCAGTCCTTTTTCCACCGAATTTTCCTACTGAGCCTCTCCTCATACTATTATTCTTGACATCTCTGATTAGCATATAAATAGTCGCCAGGCCATCTCTCCTTCCAATACCCTGATCAGCTGGGGCTGGTCCCGCAGGTGGCACCAACAGGGACCTCAGGAGGCAATACTCAAAGAGCTGAGCAGACACGAACCACGCAATCAGCAGGCACAAGCATGGAGCTCAGCAGTGACGAATCATGCTGCTCAACTGGCACAATCAAGCAGGTGACCAGGCAGGAATCACGCAGCTCAGCTGGCAATTGTCAAGCAGATGAGCCGACAGGAATCACGCAGCTCAGCTGGCAATTGTCATGCAGATGAGCCGCAGGAATCACGCAGCTCAGCAGGCCCTGATCACGTGGCTGATGGCACTGATCACGTGGCTGATCACACAGATCACGGACTGAGCATGCACTGATCACGTGGCTAGCACTGATCACGTGACTGAGCATGCACTGATGACGTGGCTGATCAGGCACTGATCACATGGCTGATCATGCACTGATCACGTGTTTATCAGGCAATGATCAGTGACACGTGACAGGCGCTGATCACGGGACTGTGCACGCACTGATCACGTGGCTATCATGCACTGATCACGTGACTGCGCATGCACTGATGACGGGCTGATCGGGCACTGATCACGCAGTTTATCAGGCAGTGATCAGTGACTGACAGGCGCTGATCATGGACTGTGCACGCACTGATCACGTGGCTGATCAGGAACTGACCACCTGACCGCGCATGCAGTGATCACGCGGCTGGTCGCTCACCGATCACGCAGCCGTTTATCATACGGTGATCACGTGACTGAGAGGCGCTGATCACGCGACTGTGCCGTCAGTGATCACGCGGCTGATCATGCACTGATATCGTGACTGAGCATGCACTGATCATGTGCCGGGAGCCGGGAGGCATTCCACTCTGGACAAAGGTCATGAGGAAGGAGGCTCGCATACGCAAATGCGGATCGAGCCTCAGGAGTCCACCCGATATTCTCGAGCATCCCCAAAAAACCAGAGTCTGCCTACTGTATTGCTTTGTGCCTCACCTCTGATTTCACTGGGGGCTGTCCTCACCACCATCTCGCCTCTCTGTCAAAGAGTTAACTTACAGCCCAATTCATAAAGTTCCTTGTCATTCTTCCCTTTAACTTCCAGCTGAGTCTCCATCTGGAGCGCGGAACCCACCACGCTTACTAATTATGCCTGGGCTGCTAAGACCCACTGAGAAGGTGTCTAGGTGAGGCACCTTCCGCTATTCGAGAGGGCGCCATGCCCTACGTAAGTGGTGCAAACTTCTTGTCTTGAAGTTTGATTGGTCTCCAGCGTAAACCAAGCTACTCAGTCTCTTTTCCACCGAATTTTCCTACTGAGCCTCCTCATTCTATTATTCTTGACATCTCTGAACAGCATATAAATAGTCGCCAGGCCATCTCTCCTTCAATACCCTGATCAGCTGGGGCTGGTCCTCGCAGGTGGCGCCAACAGGGACCTCAGGAGGCAATACTCAAAGAGCTGAGCAGACACGAACCACGCAATCAGCAGGCACAAGCATGGAGCTCAGCAGTGACGAATCATGCTGCTCAACTGGCACAATCAAGCAGGTGACCAGGCAGGAATCACGCAGCTCAGCTGGCAATTGTCACAGATGAGCCCACAGGAATCACGCAGCTCAGCTGGCAATTGTCATGCAGATGAGCCGCAGGAATCACGCAGCTCAGCAGGCCCTGATCACGTGACTGATCAGGCACTGATCACGTGGCTGATCATGCACAGATCACGTGACTGAGCATGCACTGATCACGTGGCTATCATGCACTGATCGCGTGACTGATCGCGCATGCACTGATGACGGGCTGATCAGGCACCGATCACATGGCTCATCATGCACTGATCACGTGTTGATCAGGCAATGATCAGTGACTGACAGGCGCTGATCATGGACTGTGCAGGCACTGATCACGCGGCTGATCATGCACTGATCACGCGATCGCGCATGCACCGATGACGGGCTGATCGGGCACTGATCACGTGTTCATCAGGCAGTGATCAGTGACCGACAGGCGCTGATCATGGGACTGTGCACACACTGATCACGTGGCTGATCAGGAACCGACCACCTGACTGAGCATGCAGTGATCACGTGGCTGGTCGCTCACTGATCACGCGTTTATCATACGGTGATCACGTGACTGAGAGGCGCTGATCACGCGACTGTGCCGCCAGTGATCACGCGGCTGATCATGCACTGATATCGCGGACTGAGCATGCACTGATCATGTGCCGAGCCGGGAGGCATTCCACTCTGACAAAGGTCATGAGGAAGGAGGCTCGCATACGAAAATGCGGGATCGAGCCTCAGAGTCCACCCGATATTCTCGAGCATCCCCCAAAAAACCAGAGTCTGCCTACTGTATTGCTTTGTGCCTCACCTCTGATTTCACTGGGGCTGTCCTCACCACCATCTCGCCTCTCTGTCAAAGAGTTAACTTACAGCTCCAATTCATAAAGTTCCTTGTCATTCTTCCCTTTAACTTCCAGCTGAGTCTGCATCTCTGGAGGGGAACCCACCACGCTTACTAATTATGCCTGGCTGCTAAGACCCACTGAGAAGGTGTCTAGGTGAGGCACCTTCCACTATTCGAGAGGGGCGCACGTGCCTACGTATGCACTGCAAACTTTGTCTTGAAGTTTTATTGGTCTCCAGCTGATCATGCACCAAGCACGCAGCCCTTCATCCACCGAATTTTCCTACTGAGCCTCTCTCATACTATTATTCTGACATCTCTGATTAGCATATAAATAGTCGCGTAGGCCATCTCTCCTTCAATACCCTGATCAGCTGGGGCTGGTCACGCAGGTGGCGCACTGACAGGGACCTCAGGAGGCACACTCAAAGAGCTGAGCAGACACGAACCATGCAATCAGCAGGCACAAGCATGGAGCTCAGCAGTGACGAATCATGCTGCTCAACTGGCACACTGACACAGGTGACCAGGCAGGAATCACGCAGCTGAGCTGGCAATTGTCACGCAGATGAGCCCACAGGAATCACGCAGCTCAGCTGGCACTTGTCACGCGCAGATGAGCCGCAGGAATCACGCAGCTGAGCAGGCCCTGATCACGTGACTCTGCAGGCCCTGATCACGTGACTCTGCAGGCACTGATCACGTGGCTGATCATGCACCCATCAGGTGACTGATCATGCACTGATCACGTGGCTCTCATGCACTGATCACGCGGCTGATCATGCACCGATCACCTGCCTGGTCATGCACAGAACACGTGACTAATCATGCACTGATCACGTGGCTATCAGGCACGATCACGTGGCTGATCATGCACTGATCACGTGGCTGATCATGCACTGTTCACGCGTCTGATCATGCACCTGATCACGCGACTGACCATGCACTGATCACGGGGCTGATCATGCACTGATCACGCGGCTGATCATACACTGCTCACGTGACTGATCATGCACATCACGTGGGCTATCTGATCACTGCTGATCATGCACTGATCATGCAATGATCACTTAGATCACGCACTGATATACTGGTCACCTGACTGATCATGCAGTGATCACGCGGGCATTGAGCATCCACTGATCACGTGACTAATCATGCACGGTTCACGTGACTGATCACGCACTGATTACGTGGCTGCATGCAACTGTCACACTGATCAGCATGCACTGGTCACGCGGCTGATCATCACTGATCACGGAGCTATCATGTACTGGTCACGCGACTGATCATGCACTGATCACGCACTGATCATGCACTGATCACGTGATCATCATGCACTGATCACGTGGCTGATCATGCACTGATCACGTGGCTGATCATACACCGATCACGCGCCTGGTCATGCACAGATCACGGCTGATCAATCATGAACTGATCACGTGGCTGATACGCACTGATCACGTGGATATCATGCACTGATCACGTGCCTGATCATGCACTGATCACGTGACTGATCATGCACTGATACCGCGATCGAGCATGGACTGATCACGTGACTATCATGCGGAGTGATCACGTGACTTAATGGCGCTGATCATGTGACTGATCATGCGCTGATCATGTTTGCTGATCATACACTGATCACGTGCCTCTGGAGGCAATAAACAAAGAGCTGAGTAGGCACTGAATCACGTGACTGTCAGCAGGCACAATCATGGAACTCAGCTGTGAGGAATCATGCACCGATGCTCAGCTGGCACAATCAAGAACAGCTGAGTAGGCAGGAATTACGCAGCACAGCTGGCAATTGTCACAGAGATGACAGGCAGGAATCGCAATCAACTGGCTGGCAATTGATCACGCAGATGAGCAGACAGTAATCACGCAGCTGAGCAGGCCCTGATCACGTGGCTGGTCATGCACAGATCACGCGACTAATCATGAACTGATCACGTGATCATAATGCACTGATCACGCGTGGGCTGATCATGCACTGATCACGTGATATCATGCACTGATCACGTGCCTGATCATGCACGATCACGCGACTGATCATGCACTGATCACGCGGCTGATCATGCACTGACCACGTGGGCTGATCATGCAATGACCAGGTGGCTATCATTCACTGATCACGTGGCTATCATTCACTGATCACGTGGCGAATCATGCACTGATCACTTGACTGATCATGCACTGATTACGCGGACTGATCATGCACTGATCACCTGGCTACATGCACTGATCAGGTGTCTATCTTGCACTGGTCACGTGGCTGAACATGCACCGATCACGGCTGATCATGCACTGATCACGTGGCTGATCATGCACTGATCACGTGACTGATCATGCACTGCTCACGCGGCTGATCATGCAATGATCACGTGGCTACCATGCACCGTCACATGACTGATCATGCACCCATCAGGTGACTGAACATGCACTGATCACGTGGCTGATCATGCACTGATCACGCGGCCTGATCATACACAGATCACCTGCCTGGTCATGCACAGATCACGCGACTAATCATGCACTGATCACGCGGGCTGATCATACACTGATCACGTGACTGACCATGCACTGATCACGTGGCTGATCATACACTGCTCACGCGATGATCATGAACACATCACGGGCTATCATGCACTGCTCACGCGGCTGGTCATGCACTGATCACGTGGCTACCATGTACTGGTCACGTGACTGATCATGCACAGATCACGTAAATGATCATGCACTGATCACGCGACTGATCATGCACTGAACACGGACTGATCATGCACTGATCACAGTGCTATCATTTCGATCATGAGGCTGATCATGCATTGACACGCGACTGATCATGCACTGATCACGTGGCTGATCACGCACTGATCACGCGGCTGATCATGCACACTGATCACGCGGCTGAAAGGCACTGATTACGTGGCTGATCAGGCACTGATCACGCGGCTGATCATGCACTGATACCGGGACTGATCATGGACTGATCACATGACTATCATGGAGTGATCACGCGTGACTGAATGGCGCTGATCATGTGACTGATCATCCACTGATCACCTGGCTATCATGCACTGATCACGGGGCTGATCAAACACTGATCACGCGGCTGGTCATGCACAGATCACGCGACTGATCATGAACTGATCACGTAGGCTGATCATGCACTGATCCCGCGATATCACGCACTGATCACGCGGCTAATCATACACCTGATCACGTGACTGATCATGCACTGATCATGTGGCTATCATGCACTGATCACGCGGCTGATCATACACTGATCATGTAACTGATCATGCACCGATCACACGGCTATCATGAACTGATCACGCGGCTGATCATGCAATGATCACGAGCTGATCATGTACTGATCACGCGATTGATCATGCACTGATGACGTGACTGATCATGCACTGATCACGTGACTGATCATGCAATGATCACGTGGCTATCATACAATGATAAGGTGGCTGTCATTCACTCATCTGGTAGCTATCATTCACTGATCATGTGTCGATTTATTCAATGATCACGTGACTGATCATGCACTGATTTCGTGACTGATCATGCACTGATACCATGACTGAGCATGGACTGATCACATGAATATCGCAACCGTACGTGATCACGCGACTTACGCGGCGCTGATCATGTGACTGATCATGCGCTGATCACCTGGGTATCATGCACTGATCACGTGACTGCCAATGCAATGATCATGTGGATGATCATTCACTGATCACGTGGCTGATCATGCACTGATCGAGTGACTAATCATGCAATGATCATGTGAATGATCATGCACTGATCACGTGTTTATCAGGCAATGATCAGTGACTGACAGGCGCTGATCATGGGACTGTGCACACACTGATCACGTGGCTGATCAGGAACTGACCACCTGACTGAGCATGCAGTGATCACGCGGCTGGTCGCTCACTGATCACGCAGTTTATCATATGGTGATCACGTGACTGAGAGGCGCTGATCACGTGACTGTGCCGCAGTGATCACGCGGCTGATCATGCACTGATATCGCGACTGAGCATGCACTGGTCACGTGCCGAGCCGGGAGGCATTCCACTCTGGACAAAGGTCATGAGGAAGGAGGCTCGATCACGCAAATGCGGGCACGATCACGCGGCAGAGTCCACCCGATATTCACGAGCATCCGCACCCAAAAAACCAGAGTCTGATCTACACTGTATTGCTTTGTGCCTCACCACTGATTTCACTGGGGTCTGTCCCGCACTACCATCTCGCCTGATCTGTCAAAGAGTTATCTTACAGCTCCACTGATCACGTGGCTTGTCATTCTTCACTTTAACTTCCAGCTGAGTCTGCATCTTAGGGGGAACCCACCACGCTTACTAATTATACACTGATCAAGACCCACTGATCATGCACTGATCACGGGTGAGGCACCTTCCACTATTCGGGAGATCATGCACATGATTCACGTGGGTGCTGGTGAAAACTCACGTCTTGAAGTACCGATGGTCTCTGTCATGCAGAAACCAAGCTACTGCAGATCACTTTCTGCACATGCACTTTTCCTACTGAGCCTCATCACTGATCATTATTATTCTGACATCACTGATTAGCATATAAATAGTCGCTGAGGCCATCTCACTCCTTCAATACCCTGGATCAGCTGGGGCTGGTCCCAGGCAGGTGGCGCACTGAACAGGGACCTCAGGAGGCACTGATCAAAGAGCTGAGCAGACACGAACCACGCAATCAGCAGGCACACATGGAGCTCAGCAGTGACGAATCATGCTGCTCAACTGGCACACCAAGCAGGTGACCAGGCAGGAATCACGCAGCTGAGCTGGCAAATTGTCAAGCAGATGAGCACGACAGGAATCACGCAGCTCAGCTGGCAATTGTCACTGATCAGATGAGCCGCAGGAATCACGCAGCTGAGCAGGCCCTGATCACGTGACTCTGCAGGCACTGATCACGTGGCTGATCATGCACCCATCAGGTGACTGATCATGCACTGATCACGTGGCTATCATGCACTGTTCACGTGGTTGATCGTACACTGATCACCTGCCTGGTCATGCACAGAACACGTGACTAATCATGCACTGATCATGTGGCTATCATGCAATGATCACGTGGCTATCATGCACTGATCACGTGGCTGATCATGCACTGTTCCCTTGGCTGATCACACACCTGTCACGTGACTGATCATGCACTGATCACGTGGCTCTCATGCACTGATCACGTGGCTGATCATACACTGCTCACGAAACGCGATCATGCACACATCACGTGGCTAATCATGCACTGCTCACGTGGCTGATCATGCAATGATCACGCAGCTACCATATACTGGTCACCTGACTGGTCATGCAGGGATCACGCACTGAGCATCCACTGATCAGGTGACTGATCATGCACGCACACGGTTCACGGACTGATCACGCACTGATTACGTGGCTATCATGCACTGCTCACGCGGCTGATCATGCAATGATCACGAGCTACCATGTACTGGTCACTGATCACTGTTCATGCACTGATCACGCAATTGATCATGCACTGATCACGGGATCATCACGCACCGATCACGCTACCATGCACTGATCACGCGGCTGATCATACACTGATCACGCGCCTGCCATGCACAGATCACGCGATCAATCATGAACTGATCACGCGGGCTATAATGCACTGATCACGCACTGGATATCATGCACTGATCACGCGGCTGTCATGCAATGATCACGTGACTGATCATGCACTGATACCGCGGACTGAGCATGGACTGATCACATGACTATCATGGAGTGATCACGCGACTTATTGGCGCTGATCATGTGACTGATCACGCCGCTGATCATGTTTGCTATCATACACTGATCATCTGCCACTGATCAGGCAATAAACAAAGAGCTGAGTAGGCACGAATCAAACAGTCAGCAGGCAATAATCATGGAACTCAGCACATGTGAGGAATCATGCTGCTCAGCTGGCACAATCACGCAGCTGAGTAGGCAGGAATTACGCAGCACAGCTGGCAATTGTCACAGATGACAGGCAGGAATCGCAACTCAGCTGGCACCGATCACGCAGATGAGCAGACAGTGATCACGCAGCTGAGCAGGCCCTGATCACGTGGCTGGTCATGCACAGATCACGTGGACTAATCATAAACTGATCACGTGGCTATAATGCACTGATCACGTGGATATCATGCACTGATCACGCGCCTGATCATGCAAATGATCACGTGACTGATCATGCACTGATCACGTGACTGATCATGCACAGACCACCTGGCTGATCATGCACAAATGATCAGGTGGCTATCATTCACTGATCTCTTGGCTGATCATTCACTGATCATGTGCCGAATCATGCCATGATCACTTGACTGATCATGCACTGATCACGCGACTGATCATGCACTGATCACCTGGCTGATCATGCACCTATCACGTGTCTGATCTTCACTGGTCACGTGGCTGATCATGCACTGATCACGTGAATGATCATGCACCAATCACGTGGCTATCATGCACTGATCACGCGACTGATCATGCACTGCTCACGTGGCTGATCATGCAATGATCACGCGGCTGACCATGTACCGTCACATGACTGATCATGCACCCATCAGGTGACTGAACATGCACTGATCACGTGGCTATCATGCACTGATCACGGGCTGATCATACACAGATCACCTGCCTGGTCATGCACAGATCACGCGACTAATCATGCACTGATCACGTGGCTGATCATACACCGTTCACGCGTTCGACCATGCACTGATCACGCGGGCTGATCATACACCGCTCACGAAACTGATCATGCACACATCACGCGGCTGATCATGCACTGCTCACGTGGCTGGTCATGCAACGATCACGAGCTGACCATGTACTGGTCACGTGACTGATCATGCACAGATCACTTAAATGATCATGCACTGATCACGCGGACTGATCATGCACTGAACACGGACTGACCGACTGCATTGATCACAGTGCTATCTTTCACTGATCACGTGGCTATCATGCATTGATCACGCGACTGTGCATGCACTGATCACGTGGCTGATCACGCACTGATCACGCGGCTACCATGCAGTGATCACGCGACTGAAAGGCGCTGATTACGTGAATGCAGGCACTGATCACGCGGCTGATCATGCACCGATACGGGACTGAGCATGGACTGATCACATGACTATCACTCATGGAGTGATCACGCGACTTAATGGCGCACTGATCATGTGACTTATCATCCACTGATCACCTGGTTATCGCGCACTGATCACGCGGCTGATCAAACACTGATCACGCGGGCGGAATCATGCACAGATCACGGACTGATCATCGAACTGATCACATGGCTATCATGCACTGATCCCGTGGATATCACGCACTGATCACGTGGCTAATCATACACCTATCACGTGACTGATCATGCACTGATCATGTGGCTATCATGCACTGATCACGTGCCTGATCATACACTGGTTTTGTAACTGATCATGCACTGATCACACGGCTATCATGAACTGATCACGTGGCTGATCATGCAATGATCACGTAGCTACCATGTACTGGTCACGTGATTGATCATGCACTGATGACGTGACTGATCATGCACTGATCGAGTGACTAATCATGCAATGATCATGTGAATGATCATGCACTGATCACGTGTTTATCAGGCAATGATCAGTGACTGACAGGCGCTGATCATGGGACTGTGCACACACTGATCACGTGGCTCTCATGCACTGATCACGTGACTGCGCATGCACTGATGACGCGGCTGATCGGGCACCGATCACGCAGTTTATCAGGCAGTGATCAGTGACCGACAGGCGCTGAGCATGGGACTGTGCACGCACTGATCACGTGGCTGATCAGGAACTGACCACCTGACTGCGCATGCAGTGATCACGCGGCTGGTCGCTCACCGATCACGCGTTTATCATATGGTGATCACGTGACTGAGATGCGCTGATCACGTGACTGTGCCGCCAGTGATCACGCGGGCTGATCATGCACTGATATCGCGACTGAGCATGCACTGGTCACGTGCCGGGAGCCGGGAGGCATTCCACTTGGGACAAAGGTCATGAGGAAGGAGGCACTGATCACGCAAATCGGGATCGAGCCTCAGGAGTCCACCCGATATTCACGATCACGTGGCTGATCCGCACTGAAAAAAACCAGAGTCTGCACCGTATTGCTTTGTGCCTCACCTCTGATTTCACTGGGGCCTGTCCCGCACTCACCATCTCGCCTTCTGTCAAAGAGTTATCTTACAGCTCCACCGATCAAGTTCCTTGTCATTCTTCCTTTAACTCCAGCTGAGTCATGCATCTTAGGGAACCCACCACGCACCGAATAATTATATGTGGGCTGCCTAAGACCCACTGAGAAGGTGTCTCAGGTGAGGCACCTTCCACTATTCGAGAGGGCGCCTGATGCCTACGATCACGGGTGCAAACTTCACGTCTTGAAGTCATTAGTGGTCACCCGCTGAGAAACCAAGCTACTCAGTCTCTTTTTCCACCGAATTTTCCTACTGAGCCTCTCATACTATTATTCTGACATCTCTGATTAGCATATAAATAGTCGCCAGGCCATCATCTCCTTCACGCCCTGGATCAGCTGGGGCTGGTCCCCGCAGGTGGCGCCAACAGGGACCTCAGGAGGCAATACTAAAGAGCTGAGCAGACACGGAACCACGCAATCAGCAGGCACAAGCATGGAGCTGAGCAGTGCACGAATCATGCTGCTCAACTGGCACATCACGCAGGTGACCAGGCAGGAATCACGCAGCTCAGCTGGCACTGATCACAGATGAGCCGACAGGAATCACGCAGCTCAGCTGGCACTTGTCACGCAGATGAGCCGCAGGAATCACGATCTCAGCAGGCCCTGATCACGTGACTCTGCAGGCACTGATCACGCGGCTGATCATGCACCCATCAGGTGACTGATCATGCACTGATCACGTGGCTATCATGCACTGTTCACGGGTTGATCGCATACTGATCACCTGCCTGGTCATGCACAGAACACGTGACTAATCATGCACTTATCATGTGGCTATCATGCACTGATCACGCGGCTCTCATGCACTGATCACGTGGCTGATCATACACTGCTCACGAATGATCATGCACACATCACGCGGCTATCATACACTGCTCATGTGGCTGATCATGCAATGATCACCTGAGGCTACCATATACTGGTCACCTGACTGGTCATGCAGTGATCACGCACTGAGCATCCACCGATCAGGTGACTGATCCTGCACGGATCACGCGGACTGATCACGCACTGATTATGTGGCTATCATGCACTGCTCACGTGGCTGATCATGCAATGATCACGTGGTTGATCATGTACTGGTCACGCGACTGTTCATGCACTGATCACGCACTGATCATGCACTGATCACGCGGGCTCATCATGCACTGATCACGCGGCCATGCACTGATCACGCGGCTGATCATACACCGATCACGCGGGCTGGTCATGCACAGATCACGTGACTAATCATGAACTGATCACGCGGCTATAATGCACCGATCACGTGGCTATCATGCACCGATCACGTGGCTGATCATTCACCGTTCCCTGGCTGATCATCACACACTGTCACGCGACTGATCATGCACTGATCACGTGGCTGATCATACACTGCTCACGTAACTGATCATGCACACATCACGTGGCTATCATGCACTGCTCATGTGGCTGATCATGCAATGATCACTTAGCTACCATATACTGGTCACCTGACTGGTCATGCAGTGATCACGTAATTGAGCATCCACTGATCAGGTGACTGATCATGCACGGTTCACGTGACTGATCACGCACTGATTATGTGGCTATCATGCACTGCTCACGTGGCTGATCATCAATGATCACGTAGCTATCATGTACTGGTCAAGTGACTGTTCATGCACTGATCACGCACTGATCATGCACTGATCACGTGGATCATCATGCACTGATCACGTGACCATGCACTGATCACGCGGGCTGATCATACACTGATCACGCGCCTCGCCATGCACAGATCACGCGACTAATCGCGAACTGATCACGTGGCTATATAATGCACTGATCACGTGGATATCATGCACCGATCACGCGCCTGTCATGCAATGATCACGTGACTGATCATGCACTGATACCGCGATCGAGCATGGACTGATCACATGACTACGCGGAGTGATCACGTGACTTAATGGCGCTGATCATGTGACTGATCACGCCACTGATCATGTTTGCTATCATACACTGATCATCTGCCTCTGGAGGCACAAACAAAGAGCTGAGTAGGCACGAATCAAACAGTCAGCAGGCACAATCATGGAACTCAGCTGTGAGGAATCATGCTGCTCAGCTGGCACACAATCACAGCTGAGTAGGCAGGAATTACGCGAGCACAGCTGGCAATTGTCAAGCAGATGACAGGCAGGAATCGTGCAACTCAGCTGGCAATTGTCAAGCAGATGAGCAGACAGTAATCACGCAGCTCAGCAGGCCCTGATCACGTGGCTGGTCATGCACAGATCACGTGACTAATCATGAACTGATCACGCGGCTATAATGCACTGATCACGGGATATCATGCACTGATCACGCGCCTGTCATGCAATGATCACGTGACTGATCATGCACTGATCACGTGACTGATCATGCACTGACCACCTGGCTATCATGCAATGATCAGGTGGCTATCATTCACTGATCTCTTGGCTATCATTCACTGATCATGTGCCGAATTATGCCATGATCACTTGACTGATCATGCACTGATTACGTGACTGATCATGCACTGATCAACCGGCCATCATGCACCCATCAGGTGTCTATCTTCACTGGTCACGTGGCTGATCATGCACTGATCATGTGAATGATCATGCACCAATCACGTGGCTATCGCACTGATCACGCGACTGATCATGCACTGCTCACGTGGCTGATCATGCAATGATCACGAGCTACCATGTACCGATCACATGACTGATCATGCACCCATCAGGTGACTGAACATGCACTGATCACGTGGCTATCATGCACTGTTCACGTGGCTGATCATACACAGATCACCTGCCTGGTCATGCACAGATCACGTGACGTCAATCATGCACCGATCACGCGGCTGATCATACGCTGTTCACGCAGTTCGACCATGCACTGATTACGCGGGCTGTTCATACACTTATCACGCGACTGATCATGCACCGATCACGTGGCTATCGTATGCACTGATCACCCGCCTGATCATACACTGCTTTTGTAACTGATCATGCACTGATCACATGGCTATCATGTACTGATCACGCGGCTGATCAGCCGCAAAGATCACGAGCTACCATGTACTGGTCACGCGATTGATCATGCACTGAACACGGAAATGATCATGCACTGATCACGCGACTAATAATGCACTGATCACGTGACTGATCATGCACAATCACGTGGATATCATACAATGATCAGGTGGCTATCATTCACCGATCTGTGCATGATAGCCACGTGATCAGTGCATGATCAGTCACGTGATAGGTTTATGATCAGCCACGTGATCAGTTCATGATAGCCGTGTGATCAGTGCATGATCAGTTACAAAACCAGTGTATGATCAGGCACGTGATCAGTGCATGATAGCCACATGATCAGTGCATGATCAGTCACGTGATAGGTGTATGATTAGCCACGTGATCAGTGCGTGATATCCACGGGATCAGTGCATGATAGCCATGTGATCAGTTCATGATCAGTCACGTGATCTGTGCATGACCAGGCACGTGATCAGTGTTTGATCAGCCACGTGATCAGTGCATGATAACCAGGTGATCAGTGGATGATAAGTCACATGATCAGCGCCATTAAGTCACGTGATCACTCCATGATAGTCATGTGATCAGTCCATGCTCAGTCCCGGTATCAGTGCATGATCAGCCACGTGATCAGTGCCTGCACATTCACGTAATCAGCGCCTTTCAGTCACGTGATCACTGCATGATAAGCACGTGATCAGTGCGTGATCAGCCACGTGATCAGTGCATGCACAGTCACGTGTCAATGCATGATAGCCACATGATCAGAGAAAGATAGCACTGTGATCAATGCATGATCAGTCTCGTGTTCAGTGCATGATCAGTCACGTGATCAGTGCATGATCATTTAAGTGATCTGTGCATGATCAGTCACGTGACCAGTACATGGTAGCTACGTGATCGTTGCATGACCAGCCACGTGAGCAGTGCATGATAGCCACGTGATGTGTGCATGATCAGTTACGTGAGCAGTGTATGATCAGCCACGTAATCAGTGCATGGTCAGACACGTGAACAGTGTATGATCAGCCACGTGATCAGTGCATGATTAGTCACGTGATCTGTGCATGACCAGGCAGGTGATCTGTGTATGATCAGCCACGTGAACAGTGCATGATAGCCACGTGATCAGTGCATGTTCAGTCACCTGATGGGTGCATGATCAGTCATGTGACCGGTACATGGTAGCTACGTGATCATTGCATGATCAGCCCCGTGAGCAGTGCATGATCAGTCACGTGATCAGTGCATGATAGCCACGTGATTAGTGCATGATCATTCACATGATCAGTGCATGATCAGCCACGTGACCAGTGAAAGATAGACACCTGATCAGTGCATGATAGCCAGGTGATCAGTGCATGATCAGTCACGTAATCAGTACATGATCAGTCAAGTGATCATTGCATAACTCGGGACATGATCAGGAATGATAGCCAACAGATCAGTGAATGATAGCCACCTGATCATTGCATGATAGCCACGTGGTCAGTGCATGATCAGTCACGTGATCATTGCATGATCAGTCACATGATCATTGCATGACAGGCACGTGATCAGTGCTAGATATCCACGTGATCAGTGCATTATAGCCACGTGATCAGTTCGCGAATAGTCACGCGATCTGTGCATGACCAGCCATGTGATCAGGGCCTGCTGAGCTGCGTGATTACTGTCTGCTCATCTGCTTGACAATTGCCAGCTGAGTTGCAGGATTAGTGCCTGTCATCTGCTTGACAATTGCCAGCTGTGCTGCGTAATTCCTGCCCGCTCAGCTGCTTGATTATTGCCAGCTGAGCAGCATGATTCCTCACAGCTGAGTTCCATGATTATTGCCTGCTGACTGTTTGATTCGTGCCAACTCAGCTCTTTGTTTATTGCCTCCAGAGGCCCATGATCAGTGTATGATAGCAAACATGATCAGCGCATGATCAGTCACATGATCAGCGCCATTAAGTCACGTGATCAGTGAATGACCAGCCACGTGATCACTGCATGCACAGTCACGTGGTCAGTTCCTCATCAGCCACGTGATCAGTGGGTGCACAGTCCCATGATCAGTGCCTGTCAGTCACTGATCACTGCCTGATAAACACGTGATCAGTGCATGATGAGCCATGTGATCAGTGCCTGATCAGCCACGTCATCAGTGCATGGGCAGTCACCTGATCAGTGCATGATAGCCACGTGATCAGTGCGTGCACAGTCCCATGATCAGCGCCTGTCAGTCACTGATCACTGCCTGAGAAACACGTGATCAGTGCATGATGAGCCATGTGATCAGTGCCTGATCAGCCACGTCATCAGTGCATGCACAGTCACGTGATCAGTGCATGATAGCCACGTGATCAATGCATGCTCAGTCACGTGATCTGTACTTGATCAGCCACGTGATCAGTGCCTGCAGAGTCACGTGATCAGGGCCTGCTGAGCTGTGTGATTCCTGCCGGCTCATCTGCATGACACCGCCAGCTGAGCTGCGTGATTCCTGTCGGCTCATCTGCTTGACAATTGCCAGCTGAGCTGCGTGATTCCTGCCTGGTCACCTGCTTGATTATTGTCAGTTGAGCAGCATCATTCGTCACTGCTGAGCTCCATGCTTATTGCCTGCTGATTGCGTGGTTCCTGTCTGCTCAGCTCTTTGAGTATTGCCTCCTGAGGTCCCTGTTCGGCGCCATTTGCCGCCGGGACAGCCCCAGCTGATCCAGGGTATTCGAAGGAGAGACGGCCTAGGCGACTATTTATATGGTAATCAGAGATGTCAAGAATAATAGTATGAGGATAGCTCAGTAGAAAAATTCGTTGAAGAAAAGAGACTGAGTAGCTTGGTTTACGCGGGAGACCAATCAAACTTCAAGACAAGAAGTTTGCACCACTTAAGAGGCAGGCAGGCGCCTTCTCGAATAAAGCAGAAGGTGCCTCACCCTAGACACCTTCTCGAAAGGGTCTTAGCAGCCCAGGCATAATTAGGAAGCGTGGGGTTCCAAGGCAGATGGAGACTCAGCTGGAAGTTAAAGGAAGAATGACAAGGAACTTTATGAATTGAGCTGTAAGTTACCTCTTTGACAGAGAGAGGAGAGGGTGGTGGCGACAGCCCCAGTGAAATCAGAGGTGAGAGCACAAAGCAATACAGTAGGCAGACTCTGCTTTGGGGGAGATACTGAGAATATCCGCGTGGACTCCTGAGGCTCGATCCCGCATTTGCGCATGCCGAGCCTCCTTCCTCATGACCTTGTCCAGAGGGAATGCCTCCCGGCCCCGGGACATGATCAGTGCATGCTCAGTCACGATATCAGTGCATGATCAGCCACGTGATCACTGATGGCAGAGTCAAGTGATCAGTGTCTCTCAGTCACGTGATCACGGTATGATAAACACGTGATCAGTGAACGACCAGCCAAGTGATCACCGCATGTGCAGTCAGGTGGTCAGTTCCTGATCAGCCACGTGATCAGTGCGTGCACAGTCCCATGCTCAGCGCCTGTCAGTCACTGATCACTGCCTGATAAACACGTGATCAGTGCCCGATCAGCCACATCATCAGTGCATGCCCAGTCACGTGATCAGTGCATGATAGCCAAATGAACAGTGTGTGCACAGTCCCATGATCAGCGCCTGTCAGTCACTGATCATTGCCTGATAAACACGTGATCAGTGCATGATGGGTCATTCACATGATCATTGCATGATTAATCCCGCGATCAGTGCATGGTCAGCCACGTGATCAGTGAATGATCATCCACATGATCATTGCATTGGCAGTCACGTGATCAGTGCATGATACCCAGGTGATCAGCGCATGATCAGTCACATGATCAGCGCCATTAAGTCACGTGATCACTACATGGTAGTCATGTGATCAGTCCATGCTCAGTCACGGTATCAGTGCATGATCAGTCACGAAATCAGTGCATGATCAGTCACGTGATCATTGAATAAATCGACACATGATCAGTGAATGATAGCCACCTGATCATTGTATGATAGCCACGTGATCATTGCATGATCAGTCATGTGATCAGTGCATGATCATTTCCGTGATCAGTGCATGATCAATCACGTGACCAGTACATGGTAGCTACGTGATCATTGCATGATCAGCCACGTGATCAGTACATGATAGCCATGTGATCAGTGCATGATCAGTTACAAAAGCAGTGTATGATCAGGCACGTGATAAGTGCATGATCAGTCACGTGATAGGTGTATGATTAGCCACGTGATCAGTGCGTGATATCCAGGTGATCAGTGCATGATAGCCACATGATCAGTTCATGATTAGTCACGTGATCTGTGCATGACCAGGCACGTGATCAGTGTATGATCAGCCACGTGATCAGTGCATGATAACCACGTGATCATTGGATGATAAGTCACGTGATCAGCGCCATTTAGTCACGTGATCACTACATGATAGTCATGTGATCAGTCCATGCTCAGTCCCGGTATCAGTGCATGATCAGCCACGTGATCAGTGCATGCACAGTCACGTGTCAATGCATGATAGCCACATGATCAGAGAAAGATAGCACTGTGATCAGTGCATGATCAGTCACGTGTTCAGTGCATGATCAGTCACGTTATCAGGGCATGATCATTTAAGTGATCTGTGCATGATCAGTCACGTGACTAGTACATGGTAGCTACGTGACCATTGCATGACCAGCCACGTGAGCAGTGCATGATAGCTACGTGATGTGTGCATGATCAGTTACGTGAGCAGTGCATGATCAGCCACGTAATCAGTGCATTGTCAGACACGTGAACAGTGTATGATCAGCCACGTGATCAGTGCATGATTAGTCACGTGATCTGTGCATGACCAGGCAGGTGATCTGTGTTTGATCAGCCACGTGAACAGTGCATGATAGCCACGTGATCAGTGCATGTTCAGTCACCTGATGGGTGCATGATCAGTCATGTGACCGGTACATGGTAGCTACGTGATCATTGCATGATCAGCCACGTGAACAGTGCATGATCAGTTACGTGATCAGTGCAGGATAGCCACGTGATTAGTGCATGATCGTTCACATGATCAGTGCATGATCAGCCACGTGACCAGTGAAAGATAGACACCTGATCAGTGCATGATAGCCAGGTGATCAGTGCATGATCAGTCACGTAATCAGTGCATGATCAGTCAAGTGATCATTGCATAAATCGGGACATGATCAGGGAATGATAGCCAACAGATCAGTGAATGATAGCCACCTGATCATTGCATGATAGCCACGTGGTCAGTGCATGATCAGTCACGTGATCATTGCATGATCAGTCACATGATCATTGCATGACAGGCACGTGATCAGTGCTAGATATCCACGTGATCAGTGCATTATAGCCACGTGATCAGTTCATGAATAGTCACGTGATCTGTGCATGACCAGCCATGTGATCAGGGCCTGCTGAGCTGCGTGATTACTGTCTGCTCATCTGCTTGACAATTGCCAGCTGAGTTGCAGGATTAGTGCCTGTCATCTGCTTGACAATTGCCAGCTGTGCTGCGTAATTCCTGCCCGCTCAGCTGCTTGATTATTGCCAGCTGAGCAGCATGATTCCTCACAGCTGAGTTCCATGATTATTGCCTGCTGACTGTTTGATTCGTGCCAACTCAGCTCTTTGTTTATTGCCTCCAGAGGCCCATGATCAGTGTATGATAGCAAACATGATCAGCGCATGATCAGTCACATGATCAGCGCCATTAAGTCACGTGATCAGTGAATGACCAGCCACGTGATCACTGCATGCACAGTCACGTGGTCAGTTCCTCATCAGCCACGTGATCAGTGGGTGCACAGTCCCATGATCAGTGCCTGTCAGTCACTGATCACTGCCTGATAAACACGTGATCAGTGCATGATGAGCCATGTGATCAGTGCCTGATCAGCCACGTCATCAGTGCATGGGCAGTCACCTGATCAGTGCATGATAGCCACGTGATCAGTGCGTGCACAGTCCCATGATCAGCGCCTGTCAGTCACTGATCACTGCCTGAGAAACACGTGATCAGTGCCTGATCAACCACGCCATCAGTGCATGCACAGTCACGTGATCAGTGCATGATAGCCACGTGATCAATGCATGCTCAGTCACGTGATCTGTACTTGATCAGCCACGTGATCAGTGCCTGCAGAGTCACGTGATCAGGGCCTGCTGAGCTGTGTGATTCCTGCCGGCTCATCTGCATGACAATTGCCAGCTGAGCTGCGTGATTCCTGTCGGCTCATCTGCTTGACAATTGCCAGCTGAGCTGCGTGATTCCTGCCTGGTCACCTGCTTGATTATTGTCAGTTGAGCAGCATCATTCGTCACTGCTGAGCTCCATGCTTATTGCCTGCTGATTGCGTGGTTCCTGTCTGCTCAGCTCTTTGAGTATTGCCTCCTGAGGTCCCTGTTCGGGCGCCACCTGCCGGGGACCAGCCCCAGCTGATCCAGGGTATTCGAAGGAGAGACGGCCTAGGCGACTATTTATATGGTAATCAGAGATGTCAAGAATAATAGTATGAGGATAGCTCAGTAGAAAAATTCGTTGAAGAAAAGAGACTGAGTAGCTTGGTTTACGCGGGAGACCAATCAAACTTCAAGACAAGAAGTTTGCACCACTTCCGTAGGCCGCAGGCGCCCTCTCGAATAGCGGAAGGTGCCTCACCCTAGACACCTTCTCGAGTGGGTCTTAGCAGCCCAGGCATAATTAGTAAGCGTGGTGCGTTCCGCACTCCAGATGGAGACTCAGCTGGAAGTTCAAGGGAAGAATGACAAGGAACTTTATGAATTGGAGCTGTAAGTTAACTCTTTGACAGAGAGAGCAAGATGGTGGTGGGGGACAGCCCCCAGTGAAATCAGAGGTGAGAGCACAAAACAAGAAAGTAGGCAGACTCTGGTGTATTTTGAGGGGAGATACTCGAGAATATCCGGGTGGACTCCTGAGGCTTGATCCCGCATTTGCGTATGCCGAGCCTCCTTCCTCATGACCTTTGTCCAGAGTGGAATGCCTCACCGGCTCCCGGCACATGATCAGTGCATGTGCAGTCACGTGATCAGTGCATGACAGCCACGTGATCAGTGGGTGCACAGTCCCATGATCAGCGCCTGTGAGTCACTGATCACTGCCTGAGAAACACGGGTTCAGTGCATGATGAGCCATGTGATCAGTGCCTGATCAGCCACGTCATCAGTGCATGCGCAGTCACGTGATCTGTGCATGATAGCCACGTGATCAGTGCGTGCACAGTCCCATGATCACCGCCTGTCACTCACTGATCACTGCCTGAGAAACCCCTGATCAGTGCATGATGAGCCATGTCATCAGTGCGTGATCAGCCATGTCATCAGTGCATGCGCAGTCACGTGATCAGTGCATGATAGCCACGTGATCAATGCATGCTCAGTCACGTGATCTGTACTTGATCAGCCACGTGATCAGTGCCTGCAGAGTCACGTGATCAGGGCCTGCTGAGCTGCGTTATTGCTGCCGGCTCATCTGCATGACAATTGCCAGCTGAGCTGCGTCATTCCTGTCGGCTCATCTGCTTGACAATTGTCAGCTGAGCTGGGTGATTCCTGTCGGCTCATCTGCTTGACAATTGCCAGCTGAGCTGCGTCATTCCTGCCGGCTCATCTGCATGACAATTGCCAGCTGAGCTGCGTCATTCCTGTCGTCTCATCTGCTTGACAATTGCCAGCTGAGCTGCGTCATTCCTGCCGGCTCATCTGCATGACAATTGCCAGCTGAGCTGCGGGATTCCTGCCTGGTCACCTGCTTGATTATTGCCAGTCGAGCAGCATGATTCGTCACTGCTGAGCTCCATGCTTATTGCCTGCTGATTGCGTGGTTCGTGTCTGCTCAGCTCTTTGAGTATTGCCTCCTGAGGTCCCTGTTCAGGCCCCACCTGCCATGGACCAGCCGCAGCTGATCCAGGGTATTCGAAGGAGAGATGGCCTAGGCGACTATTTATATGCTAATCAGAGATGTCAAGAATAATAGTATGAGGATAGGTCAGTAGGAAAATTCGGTGGAGAAAAGAGACTGAGTAGCTTGGTTTACGCGGGAGACCAATCAAACTTCAAGACAAGAAGTTTGCACCACTTACGTAGGACGCAGGGGCCCTCTCGAATAGTGGAAGGTGCCTCACCCTAGACACCTTCTCGAGTGGGTCTAACAGCCCAGGCATAATTAGTAAGCATGGTGGGTTCCGCGCTCCAGATGGAGACTCAGCTGGAAGTTAAAGGGAAGAATGACAAGGAACTTTATGAATTGGAGGTGTAAGTTACTTCTTTGACAGAGAGAGCGAGATGGTGGTGGGGGACAGCCCCCAGTGAAATCAGAGGTGAGAGCACAACGCAATGGAGTAGGCAGACTCTGGTTTTTTGGGGGCGGAGATGCTCGAGAATATCCGGGTGCACTCCTGAGGCTCGATCCCGCATTTGCGTATGCCGAGCCTCCTTCCTCATGACCTTTGTCCAGAGTGGAATGCCTCACCGCTCCCAGCACATGATCAGTGCATGCTCAGTCAGGATATCAGTGCATGATCAGCCACGTGATCACTGACGGCACAGTCACGTGATCAGCGCCTCAGTCACGTGATCACCAGATGATAAACACCTGATCAGTGAACGACCAGCCACGTGATCACTGCACGCGCAGTCAGGTGGTCAGTTCCTGATCAGCCACGTGATCAGTGCGCGCACAGTCCCTTGATCAGCGCCGTCAGTCACTGATCACCGCCTGATAAACAGGTGATCAGTGCATGATGAGCCATGTGCTCAGTGCCTGATCAGCCACGCCATCAGTGCATGCGCACTCACGCGATCAGTGCATGATAGCCACGCGATCAGTGCATGCTCATTCACGTGATCTGTACTTCATCAGCCACGGATCAGTGCCTGCAGAGTCACGTGATCAGGGCCTGCTGAGCTGCGTGATTCCCGCCGCTCATTTGCATGACAATTGCCAGCTGAGCTGCGTGATTCATGCCGCTCATGTGCTTTGAAAATTGCCAGCAGAGCTGCGTGATTCCTGCCTTGTCACCTGCTTGATTATTGCCAGTTGAGCAGCATGATTCGTCACCGCTGAGCTCCATGCTTATTGCCTGCTGATTGCATGGTTAGTGTCTGCTCAGCTCTTTGAGTATTGCCTCCTGAGGTCCCTGTTCGGCGCCACCTCTGGGGAAAACCCCAGCTGATCCAGGGTATTCAAGGAGAGATGGCCTAGGCGACTATTTATATACTAATCAGAGATGTGAAGAATAATAGTATGAGGATAGCTCAGTAGGAAAATTCGTGAGAAAAGAGACTGAGTAGCTTGGTTTACGAGGAGACCAGTAAACTTCAAGACAAGAAGTTTGCACCACTTAAGTGAATGCAGGCGCCTTCTCGAAAGCAGAAGGTGCCTCACCCTAGACACCTTCTCGAGGGGTCTTAGCAGCCCAGGCATAATTAGGAAGGCAGGGTTCCGCGGCCTCAGATGGAGACTCAGCTGGAAGTTAAAGGGAAGAATGACAAGGAACTTTATGAATTGAGCTGTGTTACCTCTTTGACAGAGAGAGCGAGGGTGGTGGCGGACAGCCCCAGTGAAATCAGAGGGTGAGAGCACAAAGCAAATACAGTAGGCAGACTCTGGTTTCTTTGGGGGAGATACTGAGAATATCCACAGGACTCCTGAGGCTCGATCCCGCATTTGCGATGCCGAGCCTCCTTCCTCATGACCTTGTCCAGAGTGGAATGCCTCCCCGCTCCCGGGACATGATCAGTGCATGCTCAGTCACGATATCAGTGCATGATCAGCCACGTGATCACTGATGGCAGAGTCAAGTGATCAGTGTCTCTCAGTCACGTGATCACGGTATGATAAACACGTGATCAGTGAACGAGCAGCCACGTGATCACTGCATGCGCAGTCAGGTGATCAGTTCCTGATCAGCCACGTGATCAGTGCGTGTACAGTCCCATGCTCAGCGCCTGTCAGTCACTGATCACTGCCTGATAAACACGTGATCAGTGCCCGATCAGCCACATCATCAGTGCATGCCCAGTCACGTGATCAGTGCATGATAGCCAAATGAACAGTGTGTGCACAGTCCCATGATCAGCGCCTGTCAGTCACTGATCATTGCCTGATAAACACGTGATCAGTGCATGATGGGTCACATGATCATTGCATGATTCATCCCGCGATCAGTGCATGGTCAGCCACGTGATCAGTGAATGATCATCCACATGATCATTGCATTGGCAGTCACGTGATCAGTGCATGATACCCAGGTGATCAGCGCATGATCAGTCACATGATCAGCGCCGCGTATTAAGTCACGCGGATCACTACATGGTAGTCACGTGATCAGTCCATGCTCAGTCACCGTGATCAGTGCATGATCAGTCACGAAATGAGTGCCACCTGATCAGTCACGCGATCATTGAATAAATCGGATCAGCATGATCATTTCGATCAGTGAATGATAGCCACCTGATCATTGTATGATAGCCACGTGATCATTGCATGATCAGTCATGTGATCAGTGCATGATCATTTCGCGATCAGTGCATGATCAATCACGCACGACCAGTACATGATAGCTACGTGATCATTGTACGATCAGCCACGTGGTCAGTACATGATAGCCATGTGATCAGTGCATGATCAGTTACAAAAGCAGTGTATGATCAGGCACGGATCAGTGCATGATCAGTCACGTGATAGGTGTATGATTAGCCACGTGATCAGTGCGTATCCCAGGTGATCAGTGCATGATAGCCACGTGATCAGTTCATGATTAGTCACGTGATCTGTGCATGATCAGTCACGAGATAGGTGTATGATCAGCCACGTGATCAGTGCGTGACATCCAAGTGATCATTGCATGATCAGCTCGTGAGCAGGGCATGATTGCCACGTGATGTTTGCATGATCAGTTACATGAGCAGGGTATGATCAGCCACGTGATCAGTGCATGAGAGGCACGTGATCAGTACATGATCAGTCACGTGATCTGTGCATAATAGCCACGTGTTCATTGCATGACCAGTCACGGGATCAGTGCATGATCATTTACGTGTTCTGTGCATGATCAGTCACGTGACCAGTACATGGTAGCTACGTGATCATTGCATGATCAGCCACGTGATCAGTGCATGACAGCCACGTTGTGAGTGCATGATCAGTCACCTGATAGGTGTATGATCAGCCACGTGATCAGTGCTTGATATCCACGTGATCAGTGCTTGATAGCCAGGTGATCAGTTCAAAGTAGTCACGTGATCTGTGCATGACCAGGCACGCGATCAGTGTATGATCAGCCACGGATCAGTGCATGATTACCACGCGATCAGTGCATGATCAGCCACGTGATCATGCATGCTCACCACGTGATCAGTGCATGATCACCGTGACCAGCATGGTAGCCACGCGATCATTGCGATCAGCCTCGTGAGCAGGGCATGATAGCCACGCGATCAGTGCATGATCAGTCACGTGTTAGTGCATGATCAGTCGGCGTGATCAGTGCATGATCAATAAGGTGATCAGTGCATGATCAGTCACGTGATTCAGTACATGGTAGCCAATGCTATCATTGCATGATCAGCCACGTGAGCAGTGCATGATAGCAGCTACATGATCAGTTCATGCGATCAGTTACGGTGAGCAGTGTACATCAGGCACGTAATCAGTGCATAAGAGCCTCGTGAGCAGTGCATGATCGGGTCACGGATAGGTGTATGATCAGCCACGATCAGTGCATCTTATCCACGCGATCAGTGCGTGATACCTACGCGCGATCACATGATTACACGCGATCAGCGCATGACAGGCACGCAAAGTGCATGATATCCACGATGATCAGCCACGTGATCAGTGCATGGACCACCCACAGCGCATCAGTGCATGATCACCACGTCACTCAGTGACATGGTAGCACGCGATACGCGATCAGCCTCGTGAGCAGGACATGACCACCTGACCAGTACATGGTAGCCAGTCACGATCAGTGCGATCAGCCACGTTATCAGGACATGATCACCACAGGAACAGTGCATGATCAGTCATGTGACCAGTACATGGTAGCTATGTGATCATTGCATGTTCAGCCACGTGAGCAGTGCATGATATCCATGTGATCAGTGCATGATTGCCACGTAATCAGTGCACGATAGCCACATGACCAGTGCAAGTTCAGTCACGTGATACGTATGGGTTCAGCCACGTTATCAGTGCATGATATCCACGTGATCAGTGCATGATACCCATGTGATCAGTTCATGATTAGTCACGTGATCTGGGCATGACAGACAGGTGATCAGTGCATGATATCCAACTGATCAGTGCATTTTAGCCACGTGATCAGGTCATGATTAGTCACGTGATCTGTGCATGACCAGGCACGTGATCATTGCATAAATTGACACATGATCAGTGAATCATAGCCGACCAAAACCAGTGAATGAGAGCCAGCTGATCATTGCATGATCAGTCACATGATCAGTGCATGATCAGTCACATGATCAGTGCAAGATCATTTACGTGATCAGTGCATGATCAGTCACGTGACCAGTACATGGTACCTGCGTGATCATTGCATGATCAGCCACGTGATCAGTGCATGATCAGCCACGTGATCAGTGCATGATCAGTCACGTGATCAGTGTGCATGATCAGCCACGTGATCAGTGCATGATCAGCCACGTGATCAGTGCATGATCAGCCACGTGATCAGTGCATGATCAGTCACGTGATCAGTGCATGATCAGCCACGTGATCAGTGCATGATCAGCCACGTGATCAGCCACGTGATCATGATCATCAGCCACGTGATCAGTGCATGATCAGTCACGTGATCAGTGCATGATCAGCCACGTGATCAGTGCATGATCAGCCACGTGATCAGTGCATGATCAGCCACGTGATCAGTGCATGATCAGTCAGTGTCAGATCAGTGCATGATCAGGCATCAGTGATCAGCCACGTGATCATGATCAGCCACGTGATCAGTGCATGATCAGCCACGTGATCAGTGCATGATCAGTCACGTGATCAGTGCATGATGAGCAGCCACGATCAGTGCATGATCAGCGTGATCAGTGCATGATCAGACACGTGATCAGTGCATGATCAGCCACGTGATCAGTGCATGATCAGCCACGTGATCAATGCATGATCAGCCACGTGATCAGTGCATGCACAGTCACGTGATCAGTGCATGATCAGTCACGTGATCAGTGAATGATCAGCCTGGTGATCAGTGCATGATCAGCCATGTGATCAGTGTATGATCAGCTTCATGATCAGTGCATGATGAGCCACGTGATCAGTGCATGATCAACCTTGTGATCATGCATGCACAGTCACGTGATCATGTGATCAGTGCATGATCAGCCACGTGATCAGTGCATGCACAGTCACGTGATCATTGTATGATCAGCCACGTGATCAGTGCATGATCAGTCACGTGATCAGTGCATGATCAGCATGATCAGTGATCAGTGCATGATCAGCACGTGATCAGTCATCAGCGCGATGAATCAGTGCATGATCAGTCACGTGATCAGTGCATGATCAGCCACGTGTGATCAGTGCATGATCAGCCACGTGATGCAAGCATGATCAGTGCATGATCAGCCACGTGATCAGTGCATGATCAGCCACGTGATCAGTGCATGATCAGCCACGTGATCAGTGCATGATCAGTCACGTGATCAGTGCATGATCAGTCACGTGATCAGTGCATGATCAGCCACGTGATCAGTGCATGATCAGCCACGTGATCAGTGCATGATCAGTCACGTGATCAGTGCATGATCAGCCACGTGATCAGTGCATGATCAGCCACGTGATCAGTGCATGATCAGGCACGTGATCAGTGCATGATCAGTCACGTGATCAGTGCATGATCAGGCACGTGATCAGTGTATGATCAGCCACGTGATCAGTGCATGATAGCCACGTGATCAGTGCATGATCAGTCACGTGATCAGTGCATGATCAGCCACGTGATCAGTGCATGATCAGCCACGTGATCAGTGCATGATCAGCCACGTGATCAGTGCATGATCAGCAGGTGTGATCAGTGCATGATCAGCCACGTGATCAGTGCATGATCAGCCACGTGATCAGTCCATGATCAGTCACGTGATCAGTGTATGATCAGCCACGTGATCAGTGCATGATCAGTCACGTGATCAGTGATCATGATCAGCCAGATCAGTGATCAGTGCATGATCAGTCACGTGATCAGTGCATGATCAGCCACGTGATCAGTGCATGATCAGCCACGTGATCAGTGCATGATCAGCCAGTCACGTGATCAGTGCATGATCAGCCAAGTGATCAGTGCATGATCAGCCACGTGATCAGTGCATGTGCAGTCACGTGATCAGTGCATGATCAGCCACGTGATCAGTGCATGATCAGCCACGTGATCAGTGCATGATCAGCCACGTGATCAGTGCATGATCAGTCACGTGATCAGTGCATGATCAGCCACGTGATCAGTGCATGATCAGCCCACGCGAACAGTGCATGATCAGTCACGTGATCAGTGTACATGATCAGCCACGTGATCAGTGCATGATCAGCCACGTGATCAGTGCATGATCAGCCAGTCATGTGATCAGTGCATGATCAGTGATCACGTGATCAGTGCATGATCAGCCACGTGATCAGTGCATGATCAGTCACGTGATCAGTGCATGATCAGCAGCCACGTGATCAGTGCATGATCAGCCACGTGATCAGTGCATGATCAGCCACGTGATCAGTCAGTGCATGATCAGCCACGTGATCAGTGCATGACAGCCAGGTGATCAGTGCATGATCAGCCACGTGATCAGTGCATGATCAGCCACGTGATCAGTGCATGATCAGTCACGTGATCAGTGCATGATCAGCCACGTCAGATCATGATGATGATCAGACATCACGATCAGTGCATGATCAGCCACGTGATCAGTGCATGATCAGCCACGTGATCAGTGCATGATCAGTCACGTGATCAGTGCATGATCAGTCACGCAGTGCATCAGTGTGCATGATCAGCGACGATCAGTGCATCAGTGCATGATCAGTCACGTGATCAGTGCATGATCAGCACACGTGATCAGTGCATGATCAGCCACGTGATCAGTCAGTCATGATGATCAGCCACGTGATCAGTGCATGATCAGCCACGATCAGTGCATGATGCGATCAGCCACGTGATCAGTGCATGATCAGCCACGCGATCAGTGCATGATCAGTCACGTGATAGATGCATGTGCATGATCAGCCACGTGATCAGTGCATGATCAGCCACGTGATCAGTGCATGATCAGCCACGTGATCAGTGCATGATCAGTCACGTGATCAGTGCATGATCAGCCACGTGATCAGTGTATGATCAGCCACGTGATCAGTGCATGATCAGCCACGTGATCAGTGCATGATCATCAGTGCACGATCAGTCAGTGCATGATCAGCCACGCGATCAGTGCATGATCAGCCACGTGATCAGTGCATGATCAGCCACGTGATCAGTGCATGATCAGTCACGTGATCAGTGCATGATCAGCCACGTGATCAGTGCATGATCAGCATGATCAGTCGTGATCAGTGTGCATGATCAGCCACGTGATCAGTGCATGATCAGCCACGTGATCAGTGCATGATCAGTCACGCGATCAGTGCATGATCAGCCACGTGATCAGTGCATGATCAGCCACATGATCAGTGCATGATCAGTCACGTGATCAGTGTGCATCAGCCACGTGATCAGTGCATGATCAGCCACGTGATCAATCAGTGCATCATGATCAGCCACGATCAGTGCATGATCAGTCACGTGATCAGTGCATGATCAGCCACGTGATCAGTGCATGATGAGCCACGTGATCAGTGCATGATCAGTCACGTGATCAGTGCATGATCAGCACGTGATCAGTGCATGATCAGTCAGATCAGTGCATGATCAGCCACGTGATCAGTGCATGATCAGCCACGTGATCAGTGCATGATCAGGCACGATCATCAGTGCATGATCAGTCACGTGATCAGTGCATGATCAGCCACGTGATCAGTGCATGATCAGTCACGTGATCAGTGCATGATCAGCCACGTGATCAGTGCATGATCAGCCACGTGATCAGTGCATGATCAGCCACGTGATCAGTGCATGATCAGTCACGTGATCAGTGCATGATCAGCCACGTGATCAGTGCATGATCAGCCACGTGATCAGTGCATGATCAGTCACGTGATCAGTGCATGATCAGCCACGTGATCAGTGCATGATCAGTCACATGATCAGTGCATGATCAGCCACGTGATCAATGCATGATCAGTCACGTGATCAGTGCATGATCAGTCAGTGTGATCAGCACGATCAGTGCATGATCAGCCACGTGATCAGTGCATGATCAGCCACGTGATCAGTGCATGATCAGTTACGTGATCAATGCATGATCAGTCACGTGATCAGTGCATGATCAGCCACGTGATCAGTGCATGATAGCCACGTGATCAGTGCATGATAGCCACGTGATCAGTGCATGATCAGCCACGTGATCAGTGCATGATCAGCCACGTGATCAGTGCATGATCAGCCACGTGATCAGTGCATGATCAGCCACGTGATCAGTGCATGATCAGTCACGTGATCAGTGCATGATCAGGCACGTGATCAGTGCATGATCAGCCACGTGATCAGTGCATGATCAGCCATGTGATCAGTGCATGATCAGTCACGTGATCAGTGCATGATCAGGCACGTGATCAGTGTGATGATCAGCCACGTGATCAGTGCATGATCAGCCACGTGATCAGTGCATGATCAGTCACCTGATCAGTGCAGCAGATCAGCCACGTGATCAGTGCATGATCAGCCACGTGATCAGTGCATGATCAGCAAGGTGATGTTTGCATGATCAGTCACGTGATCAGTGCATGATCAGGCACGTGATCAGTGTATGATCAGCCACGTGATCAGTGCATGATCAGCCACGTGATCAGTGCATGATCAGTCACGTGATCAGTGTATGATCAGCCACGTGATCAGTGCATGATCAGCCACGTGATCAGTGCATGATCAGTCACGTGATCAGTGCATGATCAGTCACGTGATCAGTGCATGATCAGCCACGTGATCAGTGCATGATCAGCCACGTCAGTGCATGATCACGTGATTTGATCAGTGATGATCAGCCACGTGATCAGTGTATGATCAGCCACGTGATCAGTGCATGATCAGCCACGTGATCAGTGCATGATCAGTCACGTGATCAGTGCATGATCAGCCACGATCAGTGCATGATCAGTCACCTGATCAGTGCATGATCAGTCACGTGATCAGTGCATGATCAGCCACGTGATCAGTGCATGATCAGCCACGTGATCAGTGCATGATCAGCCACGTGATCAGTGCATGATCAGTCACGTGATCAGTGCATGATCAGCGACGTGATCAGTGCATGATCAGCCACGTGATCAGTGCATGATCAGTCACGTGGTCAGTGCATGATCAGCACGTGATCAGTGCATGATCAGCCACGTGATCAGTGCATGATCAGTCCACGTGATCAGTGCATGATCAGCCACGTGATCAGTGTGCATGATCAGCACGATCAGTGCATGATCAGCCACGTGATCAGTGCATGATCAGTCACGTGATCAGTGCATGGGCAGTCCCATGATCAGTGCATGATCAGCCACGTGATCAGTGCATGATCAGCCACGATCAGTGCATGATCAGTCACGTGATCAGTGCATGATCAGTCACGTGATCAGTGCATGATCAGTCACGTGATCAGTGCATGATCAGCCACGTGATCAGTGCATGATCAGTCACGTGATCAGTGCATGATCAGTCACGTGATCAGTGTATGATCAGCCACGTGATCAGTGCATGATCAGCCACGTGATCAGTGCATGATCAGTCACGTGATCAGTGCATGATCAGCCACGTGATCAGTGCATGATCAGCACACGATCAGTGCATGATCAGTCACGTGATCAGTGCATGATCAGCCACGTGATCAGTGCATGATCAGACACGTGATCAGTGCATGATCAGCCACGTGATCAGTGCATGATCAGTCACGTGATCAGTGCATGATCAGCCACGTGATCAGTGCATGATCAGCCACGTGATCAGTGCATGATCAGCCACGTGATCAGTGCATGATCAGTCACGTGATCAGTGCATGATCAGTCACGTGATCAGTGTATGATCAGCCACGTGATCAGTGCATGATCAGCCACGTGATCAGTGCATGATCAGCCACGTGATCAGTGCATCATCAGTCACGTGATCAGTGCATGATCAGCCACGTGATCAGTATGATCAGTGCATGATCAGCCACGTGATCAGTGCATGATCAGCCACGTGATCAGTGCATGATCAGCCACGTGATCAGTGCATGATGAGTCACACGTGATCAGTGCATGATCAGCCACGTGATCAGTGCATCAGTGCATGATCAGTGCGTGATCAGTGCATGATCAGTCACGTGATCAGTGCATGATCAGCCACGTGATCAGTGCATGATCAGCCACGTGATCAGTGCATGATCAGCCACGTGATCAGTGCATGATCAGCCACGTGATCAGTGCATGATCAGCCACGTGATCAGTGCATGATGAGGCACGTGATCAGTGCATGATCAGGAACGTGATCAGTGCATGATCAGCCACGTGATCAGTGCATGATCAGCCACGTGATCAGTGCATGATCAGTCACGTGATCAGTGCATGATCAGCCACGTGATCAGTGCATGATCAGCCACGTGATCAGTGTATGATCAGCCACGTGATCAGTGCATGATCAGTGACATGATCAGTGCATGATCAGCCACGTGATCAGTGCATGATCAGACACGTGATCAGTGCATGATCAGCCACGTGATCAGTGAATGATGAGCAGCACGATCAGTGCATGATCAGCCACGATCAGTGCATGATCAGTCACGTCATCAGTCAGCATGATGATCAGCCACGTGATCAGTGCATGATCAGTCAGTCACGTGATCAGTGCATGATCAGCCACGTGATCAGTGCATGATCAGCCACGTGATCAGTGCATGATCAGCGTGATCAGTGCATGATCAGCCACGTGATCAGTGCATGATCAGCCACGTGATCAGTGCATGATCAGTCACGTGATCAGTGCATGATCAGCCACGTGATCAGTGCATGATCAGCACGGGATCAGTGCATGATCAGCCACGTGATCAGTGCATGATCAGACACGTGATCAGTGCATGATCAGCCACGTGATCAGTGTATGATCAGCCACGTGATCAGTGCATGATCAGCCACGTGATCAGTGCATGATCAGCCACGCGTGATCAGTGCATGATCAGCCACGTGATCAGTGCATGATCAGCCACATGATCAGTGCATGATCAGGCACGTGATCAGTGCATGATCAGCAGCGTGATCAGTGCATGATCAGTCACGTGATTCAGTGCATGATCAGGCACGTGATCAGTGCATGATCAGCCACGTGATCAGTCATGATCAGCATGATCAGCCACGATCAGTCAGTGCATGATGACAGTCACGTGATCAGTGCATGATCAGCCACGTGATCAGTGCATGATAGCCAGGTGATCAGCATGATCAGTCACGTGATAAGTGCATGATCAGCCACGTGATCAGTGCATGATCAGCCACGTGATCAGTGCATGATCAGCCACGTGATCAGTGCATGATCAGTCACGTGATCAGTGCATGATCAGCCACGTGATCAGTGCATGATCAGCCACGTGATCAGTGCATGATCAGTCACGTGATCAGTGCATGATCAGCCACGTGATCAGTGCATGATCAGCCACGTGATCAGTGCATGCTCAGTCACGTGATCAGTGCATGATCAGGTTCGTGATCAGTGAATGATCAGCCACGTGATCAGTGCATGTTCAGCCATGTGATCAGTGCATGATCAGTCACGTGATCAGTGCATGATCAGCCACGTGATCATGCATGATCAGCCACGTGAGCAGTGCATGATCAGCCATGTGATCAGTGCATGATCAGATCACGTGATCAGTGCATGATCAGCCACGTGATCAGTGCATGATCAGCACGTGATCAGTGCATGATCAGCCACGTGATCAGAGCATGATCAGCCTTGTGATCAGTGCATGCACAGTCACGTGATCAGTGTATGATCAGCCACGTGATCAGTGCATGATCAGCCACGTGATCAGTGCATGATCAGTCACGTGATCAGTGCATGATCAGCCACGTGATCAGTGCATGATCAGTCACGTGATCAGTGCATGATCAGCCACGTGATCAGTGCATGATCAGTCACGTGATCAGTGCATGATCAGCCACGTGATCAGTGCATGATCAGCCACGTGATCAGTGCATGATCAGCCACGTGATCAGTGCATGATCAGCCACGTGATCAGTGTATGATCAGCCACGTGATCAGTGCATGATCAGCCACATGATCAGTGCATGATCAGCCACGTGATCAGTGCATATGCAGTCTCGTGATCAGTGCATGATCAGGCACGTGATCAGTGCATGATCAGCCACGTGATCAGTGCATGATCAGCCACGTGATCAGTGCATGATCAGTCACGTGATCAGTGCATGATCAGTCACGTGATCAGTGTATGATCAGCCACGTGATCAGTGCATGATCAGGCACGTGATCAGTGCATGATGCACAGTCACGAGTGCAGATCAGTGATCAGATCAGTGATGATCAGCCACGTGATCAGTGCATGATCAGCCACGTGATCAGTGCATGATCAGCCACGTGATCAGTGCATGATCAGTCACGTGATCAGTGCATGATCAGCCACGTGATCAGTGCATGATCAGCCACGTGATCAGTGCATGATCAGCCACGTGATCAGTGCATGATCAGTCACGTGATCAGTGTGTATGATCAGCCACGTGATCAGTGCATGATCAGCCACGTGATCAGTGCATGATCAGTCACGCGATCAGTGCATGATCAGCCACGTGATCAGTGCATGATCAGCCACGTGATCAGTGCATGAGTCAGCACGTGATCAGTGCATGATCAGGCACGTGATCAGTGTGCGATCAGCCACGTGATCAGTGCATGATCAGCCACGTGATCAGTGCATGATCAGTCACGTGATCAGTGTGATGATCAGCACGTGATCAGTGCATGATCAGCCACGTGATCAGTGCATGATCAGCCACGATGATCAGTGCATGAGCCACAGTCACGTGATCAGTGCATGATCAGCCACGATCAGTCAGTGCATGATCAGCCACGTGATCAGTGCATGATCAGTCACGTGATCAGTGCATGATCAGTCATGATGATCAGATCAGTGCATGATCAGCCACGTGATCAGTGCATGATCAGCACGTGATCAGTGCATGATCACGCCACAGTGCATGATCAGCCATGATCAGTGCATGATCAGTCACGTGATCAGTGCATGATCAGCCACGTGATCAGTGCATGATCAGCCACGTGATCAGTGTGATCAGCCACGTGATCATCAGTGATGATCAGTCACGTGATCAGTGCATGATCAGTCACGTGATCAGTGCATGATCAGCCACGTGATCAGTGCATGATCAGCCACGTGATCAGTGCATGATCAGCCACGTGATCAGTGCATGATCAGCACGTGATCAGTGTATGATCAGCCACGTGATCAGTGCATGATCAGCCACGTGATCAGTGCATGATCAGTCACGTGATCAGTGCATGATCAGCCACGTGATCAGTGCATGATCAGCCACGTGATCATCAGTGCATGATCAGTCACGTGATCAGTGCATGATCAGCATGTGATCAGTGCATGATCAGCCACGTGATCAGTGCATGATGATCGATCAGTGCATGATCAGTCGTGATCAGTGCATGATCAGTCACGTGATCAGTGCATGATCAGCCACGTGATCAGTGCATGATCAGCCACGTGATCAGTGCATGATCAGCCACGTGATCAGTGCATGATCAGTCATCACGTGATCAGTGCATGATCAGCCACGTGATCAGTGCATGATCAGCCACGTGATCAGTGCATGATCAGCCACGTGATCAGTGCATGATCAGCCACGTGATCAGTGCATGATCAGTCACGTGATCAGTGCATGATCAGCCACGTGATCAGTGTGCATGATCAGCCACGTGATCAGTGCATGATCAGCCACGTGATCAGTGCATGATCAGCCACGATCAGTGCATGATCAGTCACGTGATCAGTGCATGATCAGCCACGTGATCAGTGCATGATCAGCCACGTGATCAGTGCGTGATCAGTGCATCATCAGCATGATCAGCCACGATCAGTGCATGATCAGCCACGTGATCAGTGCATGATCAGCCACGTGATCAGTGCATGATCAGCCACGTGATCAGTGCATGATCAGCCACGTGATCAGTGCATGATCAGCCACGTGATCAGTGCATGATCAGTCACGTGATCAGTGCATGATCAGCCACGTGATCAGCCACAGCCACGATCAGTGCATGATCAGCCACGTGATCAGTGCATGATCAGCCACGTGATCAGTGCATGATCAGTCACGTGATCAGTGCATGATCAGCCACGTGATCAGTGCATGATCAGCAACGTGATCAGTGCATGATCAGCCACGTGATCAGTGTCATGATCAGTCACGTGATCAGTGCATGATCAGCCACGTGATCAGTCATGCATGATGATTGACACGTGATCAGTGCATGATCAGCCACGTGATCAGTGCATGATCAGCCACGTGATCAGTGCATGATCAGTCACGTGATCAGTGCATGATCAGATCACGATCAGTGCATCAGCAGCCACGTGATCAGTGCATGATCAGCCACGTGATCAGTGCATGATCAGTCACGTGATCAGTGCATGATCAGCCACGTGATCAGTGCATGATCAGTGATGATCAGCACGTGATCAGTGCATGATCAGCCACGTGATCAGTGCATGATCAGTCACGTGATCAGTGCATGATCAGCCACGTGATCAGTGCATGATCAGTCACGTGATCAGTGCATGATCAGCCACGTGATCAGTGCATGATCAGTCACGTGATCAGTGCATGATCAGCCACGTGATCAGTGCATGATCAGCCACGTGATCAGTGCATGATCAGCCACGTGATCAGTGCATGATCAGCCACGTGATCAGTGCATGATCAGCCACGTGATCAGTGCATGATCAGCCACGTGATCAGTGCATGATCAGCCACGTGATCAGTGCATGATCAGTCACGTGATCAGTGCATGATCAGCCACGTGATCAGTGCATGATCAGTCACGTGATCAGTGCATGATCAGCCACGTGATCAGTGCATGATCAGTCACGTGATCAGTGCATGATCATCAGCACGTGATCAGTGCATGATCAGCCACGGGATCAGTGCATGATCAGCCTCGTGAACAGTGCATGAACAGCAACGTGATCAGTGCATGGTCAGCCACGTGATCAGTGCATGATCAGTCACGTGATCAGTGCATGATCAGCCACGTGATCAGTGCATGATCAGCCACGTGATCAGTGCATGATCAGCCACGTGATCAGTGCATGCACAGTCACGTGATCAGTGCATGATCAGCCACGTGATCAGTGCATGATCAGCCACGTGATCAGTGCATGATCAGCCACGTGATCAGTGCATTTGCAGTCTCGTGATCAGTGTATGATCAGGAACGTGATCAGTGCATGATCAGCCACGTGATCAGTGCATGATCAGCCACGTGATCAGTGCATGAGCAGCCACGAGATCAGTGCATGAACAGTCACGTGATCAGTGTATGATCAGCCACGTGATCATTGCATGATCAGCCACGTGATCAGTGCATGATCAGCCACGTGATCAGTGCATGATCAGCCACGTGATCAGTGCATGATCAGCCACGTGATCAGTGCATGATCAGCCACGTGATCAGTGCATGATCAGCCACGTGATCAGTGCATGATCAGCCACGTGATCAGTGCATGATCAGCCACGTGATCAGTGCATGATCAGCCACGTGATCAGTGCATGATCAGCCACGTGATCAGTGCATGATCAGCCACGTGATCAGTGCATGATCAGCCACGTGATCAGTGCATGATCAGCCACGTGATCAGTGCATGATCAGCCACGTGATCAGTGCATGCACAGTCACGTGATCAGTGCATGATCAGCCACGTGATCAGTGCATGATCAGCCACGTGATCAGTGCATGATAATCACGTGATCAGTGCATGATCAGCCAGGCGATCAGTGCATGCAGAGTCACGTGATCAGTGTATGATCAGCTTCATGATCAGTGCATGATCAGCCACATGATCAGTGTATGATCAGACGTGAGGAGTGCATGAACAGCCTCATGACCAGTGTATGATCAGCCAGGTGATCAGTGCATGATCAGCCACGTGATCAGTTCATGCACAGTCACGTGATCAGTGCATGATCAGCCACGTCATCAGTGCATGATCAGCCACGTGATCAGTGCATGATCTCCCACATGATCAGTGAATGATCAGCCACGTGATCAGTGCATGATCCGCCACGTGAACATTGCATGTTCAGCCACGTGATCAGTGCATGATCAGGCACGTGATCAGTGCATGATCAGCCACGTGATCAGTGCATGATCAGCCACGTGATCAGTGCATGATCAGCCACGTGATCAGTGCATGATCAGCCACGTGATCAGTGCATGATCAGCCACGTGATCAGTGCATGATCAGCCACGTGATCAGTGCATGATCAGCCACGTGATCAGTGCATGATCAGCCAGGCGATCAGTGCATGATCAGCCACGTGATCAGTGCATGATCAGCCACGTGATCAGTGCATGATCAGCCACGATGATCAGTGCATGATCAGCCACGTGATCAGTGCATGATCAGCCACGTGATCAGTGCATGATCAGCCACGTGATCAGTGCATGATCAGTCACGTGATCAGTGTATGATCAGCCACGTGATCAGTGCATGATCAGCCACGTGATCAGTGCATGTGCAGTCACGTGGTCAGTGCATGATAGCCACGTGATCAGTTTATGATCAGCCACGTGATCAGTGCATGATCCACAACGTGATTAGTGCATGATCACCCACGTGATCAGTGAATGATCAGCCACGTGATCAGTGCATGATCAGCCACGTGATCAGTCAGTGCAGTGCATGGTCAGTCACCTGATCAGTGCATGGTCAGGCTCTTGATCAGTGCATGATCAGTCACGTGATCAGTGTATGATCAGCCACGTTATCAGTGCATGATCAGGCACCTGATCTGTGCATGATCACACACGGGATCAGTGCATGGTCAGGCTCTTGATCAGGGCATGATCAGTCACGTGATCAGTGTATGATCAGCCACGTGATCAGTGCATGATCAGCCACGTGATCAGTGCATGATCAGCCACGTGATCAGTGCATGATCAGCCACGTGATCAGTGCAGATCAGGCACGTGATCAGTGCATGATCAGCCACGTGATCAGTGCATGATCAGCCACGTGATCAGTGCATGATCAGCCACGTGATCAGTGCATGATCAGGCACGTGATCAGTGTATGATCAGCCACGTGATCAGTGCATGATCAGCCACGTGATCAGTGCATGATCAGTCACGTGATCAGTGCATGATCAGCCACGTGATCAGTGCATGATCAGCCAGGTGATCAGTGCATGATCAGCCACGTGATCAGTGCATGATCAGTCACGTGATCAGTGCATGATCAGTCACGATCAGTGCACGTGATCAGTGCATGATCAGCCACGTGATCAGTGCATGATCAGCCACATGATCAGTGCATGATCAGTCACGTGATCAGTGCATGATCAGCCACGTGATCAGTGCATGATAGCCACATGATCAGTGCATGATCCACCACGTGATCAGTGCATGTTCAGCCACGTGATCAGTGCATGATCAGCCACGTGATCAGTGCATGATCAGCCACGTGATCAGTGCATGATCAGCCACGTGATCAGTGCATGTTCAGCCACGTGATCAGTGCATGTGCAGTCACGTGACCAGTGTATGATCAGTCACGTGATTAGTGCATGATAGCCACATGATCAGTGCATGATCAGTCACGTGATCAGTGCATGATCAGCCACGTGATCAGTGCATGATCAGGCACGTGATCAGTGCATGATCAGTCACGTGATCAGTGCATGATCAGCCACGTGATCAGTGATGAGTGATCAGCACGATCAGTGCATGATCAGCCACGTCAGTGCATGATCAGCCACGTGATCAGTGCATGATCAGCCACGTGATCAGTGCATGATCAGCCACGTGATCAGTGCATGATCAGCCACGATCAGTGCATGATCAGCCACGTGATCAGTGCATGATCAGCCACGTGATCAGTGCATGATCAGCCACGCGATCAGTGTGCATGATCAGCCACGTGATCAGTGCATGATCAGTCACGTGATCAGTGCATGATCAGTCACGTGATCAGTGCATGATCAGCCACGTGATCAGTGCATGATCAGTCACGTGATCAGTGCATGATACGCCACGTGATCGGTGCATGATCAGCCACGTGATCAGTGCATGATCAGCCACGTGATCAGTGCATGATCAGCCACGTGATCAGTGCATGATCAGCCACGTGATCAGTGCATGATCAGCCACGTGATCAGTGTGATCATCAGCCACGATCAGATCATGTGCATGATCAGCCACGTGATCAGTGCATGATCAGCCACGTGATCAGTGCATGATCAGCCACGTGATCAGTGCATGATCAGCCACGTGATCAGTGCATGATCAGCCACGTGATCAGTGCATGATCAGCCACGTGATCAGTGCATGATCAGCCACGTGATCAGTGCATGATCAGCACGTGATCAGTGCATGATCAGCCACGTGATCAGTGCATGATCAGCCACGTGATCAGTGCATGATCAGCCAGTGTGATCAGTCAGTGCATGATCAGCCACGTGATCAGTGCATGATCAGCCACGTGATCAGTGCATGATCAGCCACGTGATCAGTGCATGATCAGTCACGCGATCAGTGTGATCAGCCATGATCAGCCACGTGATCAGTGCATGATCAGCCACGTGATCAGTGCATGATCAGTCACGTGATCAGTGCATGATCAGCCACGTGATCAGTGCATGATCAGCCACGATCAGTGCATGATCAGCCACGTGATCAGTGCATGATCAGCCACGTGATCAGTGCATGATCAGCCACGTGATCAGTGCATGATCAGCACGTGATCAGTGCATGATCAGCCACGTGATCAGTGCATGATCAGCCACGTGATCAGTGCATGATCAGCCACGTGATCAGTGCATGATCAGCCACGTGATCAGTGCATGATCAGCCACGTGATCAGTGCATGATGATCAGTCATCAGTGCATGATCAGAGTCACGTGATCAGTGCATGATGAGCAGCACGTGATCAGTGCATGATCAGCCACGTGATCAGTGCATGATCAGTCACGTGATCAGTGCATGATCAGCCACGTGATCAGTGCATGATCAGCCACGTGATCAGTGCATGATCAGCCACGTGATCAGTGCATGATCAGTCACGTGATCAGTGCATGATCAGCCACGTGATCAGTGCATGATCAGCCACGTGATCAGTGCATGATCAGCCACGTGATCAGTGCATGATCAGCCACGTGATCAGTGCATGATCAGCCACGTGATCAGTGCATGATCAGCCACGTGATCAGTGCATGATCAGCCACGTGATCAGTGCATGATCAGCCACGTGATCAGTGCATGATCAGCCACGTGATCAGTGCATGATCAGCCACGTGATCAGTGCATGATCAGTCACGTGATCAGTGCATGATCAGCCACGTGATCAGTGCATGATCAGCCACGTGATCAGTGCATGATCAGCCACGTGATCAGTGCATGATCAGCCACGTGATCAGTGTAGTGCATGATCAGCCACGTGATCAGTGCATGATCAGCCACGTGATCAGTGCATGATCAGCCACGTGATCAGTGCATGATCAGCCACGTGATCAGTGCATGATCAGCCACACGTGATCAGTGCATGATCAGCCACGTGATCAGTGCATGATCAGCCACGTGATCAGTGCATGATCAGCCACGTGATCAGTGCATGATCAGCCACGTGATCAGTGCATGATCAGCCACGTGATCAGTGCATGATCAGCCACGTGATCAGTGCATGATCAGCCACGTGATCAGTGCATGATCAGCCACGTGATCAGTGCATGATCAGCCACGTGATCAGTGCATGATCAGCCACGTGATCAGTGCATGATCAGCCACGTGATCAGTGCATGATCAGATCAGCCACGTGATCAGTGCATGATCAGTCACGTGATCAGTGCATGATCAGCCACGTGATCAGTGCATGATCAGCCACGTGATCAGTGCATGATCAGCCACGTGATCAGTGCATGATCAGCCACGTGATCAGTGCATGATCAGCCACGTGATCAGTGCATGATCAGCCACGTGATCAGTGCATGATCAGTCGTGATCAGTGATGATCAGTCATGATCAGTGCATGATCAGCATGATCAGGCACGTGATCAGTGTGATCAGCCACGTGATCAGTGCATGATCAGCCACGTGATCAGTGCATGATCAGTCACGTGATCAGTGCATGATCAGTCACGTGATCAGTGCATGATCAGTCACGTGATCAGTGCATGATCAGCCACGTGATCAGTGCATGATCAGCCACGTGATCAGTGCATGATCAGCCACGTGATCAGTGCATGATCAGCCACGTGATGATCAGTGCATGATCAGCCACGATCAGTGCATGATCATCAGTGATCAGTGCATGATCAGCCACGTGATCAGTGCATGATCAGCCACGTGATCAGTGCATGATCAGTCACGTGATCAGTGCATGATCAGCCACGTGATCAGTGCATGATCAGCCACGTGATCAGTGCATGATCAGCCACGTGATCAGTGCATGATCAGCCACGTGATCAGTGCATGATCAGCCACGTGATCAGTGCATGATCAGCCACGTGATCAGTGCATGATCAGCCACGTGATCAGTGCATGATCAGTCACGTGATCATCAGTGCATGATCAGCCACGTGATCAGTGCATGATCAGCCACGTGATCAGTGCATGATCAGTCACGCGATCAGTGTGCGATCAGCACACGTCAGTCATGATCAGCATGATCAGCCACGTGATCAGTGCATGATCAGCCACGTGATCAGTGCATGATCAGTCACGTGATCAGTGCATGATCAGCCACGTGATCAGTGCATGATCAGCCACGTGATCAGTGCATGATCAGCCACGTGATCAGTGCATGATCAGCACGATGATCAGTGCATGATCAGCCACGTGATCAGTGCATGATCAGCCACGTGATCAGTGCATGATCAGCCACGCGATCAGTGCATGATCAGCCACGTGATCAGTGCATGATCAGCCACGTGATCAGTGCATGATCAGCCACGTGATCAGTGCATGATCAGCCACGTGATCAGTGCATGATCAGCACGTGATCAGTGCATGATCAGCCACGCGATCAGTGCATGATCAGCCACGTGATCAGTGCATGATCAGCCACGTGATCAGTGCATGATCAGCCACGTGATCAGTGCATGATCAGCCACGTGATCAGTGCATGATCAGCCACGTGATCAGTGCATGATCAGCCACGTGTGATCAGTGCATGATCAGCCACGTGATCAGTGCATGATCAGCCACGAGATCAGTGTGCATGATCAGCCACGTGATCAGTGCATGATCAGCCACGTGATCAGTGCATGATCAGCCACGATCAGTGCATGATCAGCCACGTGATCAGTGCATGATCAGCCACGTGATCAGTGCATGATCAGCACGTGATCAGTGCATGATCAGCCACGTGATCAGTGCATGATCAGCCACGTGATCAGTGCATGATCAGTCACGTGATCAGTGCATGATCAGTCACGTGATCAGTGCATGATCAGCCACGTGATCAGTGCATGATCAGCCACGTGATCAGTGCATGATCAGTCACGTGATCAGTGCATGATCAGCCACGTGATCAGTGCATGATCAGCCACGTGATCAGCATGATCAGTCAGCGACGATCAGTGCATGATCAGCAGTCACGATCAGTGCATGATCAGCCACGTGATCAGTGCATGATCAGCCACGTGATCAGTGCATGATCAGTCACGTGATCAGTGCATGATCAGCCACGTGATCAGTGCATGATAGCCACGTGATCAGTGCATGATCAGCCACGTGATCAGTGCATGATCAGTCACGTGATCAGTGCATGATCAGCCACGTGATCAGTGCATGATCAGCCACGTGATCAGTGCATGATCAGCCACGTGATCAGTGCATGATCAGCCACGTGATCAGTGCATGATCAGTCACGTGATCAGTGCATGATCAGCCACGTGATCAGTGCATGATCAGCCACGTGATCAGTGCATGATCAGCCACGTGATCAGTGCATGATCAGCCACGTGATCAGTGCATGATCAGCCACGTGATCAGTGCATGATCAGCCACGTGATCAGTGCATGATCAGCCACGTGATCAGTGCATGATCAGCCACGTGATCAGTGCATGATCAGCCACGTGATCAGTGCATGATCAGCCACGTGATCAGTGCATGATCAGCCACGTGATCAGTGCATGATCAGCACACGTGATCAGTGCATGATCAGCAGCACGTGATCAGTGCATGATCAGCAGCCACGATCAGTGCATGATCAGCCACGTGATCAGTGTATGATCAGCCACGTGATCAGTGCATGATCAGCCACGATCAGTGTGCATGATCAGCCACGTGATCAGTGCATGATCAGCCACGTGATCAGTGCATGATCAGCCACGTGATCAGTGCATGATCAGCCACGTGATCAGTGCATGATCAGCCACGTGATCAGTGCATGATCAGCCACGTGATCAGTGCATGATCAGCCACGTGATCAGTGCATGATCAGCCACGTGATCAGTGCATGATCAGCCACGTGATCAGTGCATGATCAGCCACGCAGATCAGTGCATGATCAGTCACGTGATCAGTGCATGATCAGTCACGTGATCAGTGCATGATCAGCCACGTGATCAGTGCATGATCAGTCACGTGATCAGTGCATGATCAGCCACGTGATCAGTGCATGATCAGCCACGTGATCAGTGCATGATCAGCCACGTGATCAGTGCATGATCAGCCACGTGATCAGTGCATGATCAGCCACGTGATCAGTGCATGATCAGCCACGTGATCAGTGCATGATCAGCCACGATCAGTGCATGATGATCAGCCACGATCAGTGCATGATCAGCAGCAGTGCGTGATCAGTGCATGATCAGCCACGTGATCAGTGCATGATCAGCCACGTGATCAGTGCATGATCAGTGATCACGTGATCAGTGATCATGATCAGCCACGTGATCAGTGCATGATCAGCCACGTGATCAGTGCATGATCAGCACACGATCAGTGCATGATCAGCCACGTGATCAGTGCATGATCAGCCACGTGATCAGTGCATGATCAGCCACGTGATCAGTGCATGATCAGCCACGCGATCAGTGCATGATCAGCCACGATCAGCACATGATGATCAGTGCAGTGATGATCAGTCACGTGATCAGTGCATGATCAGCCACGTGATCAGTGCATGATCAGCCACGCGATCAGTGCATGATGATCAGCCACGCGATCAGTGCATGATCAGCCACGTGATCAGTGCATGATCAGCCACGTGATCAGTGCATGATCAGCCACGTGATCAGTGCATGATCAGTCACGATCAGTGCATGATCAGCCACGATCAGTGCATGATCAGCCACGTGATCATCAGTGCATGATCAGCCACGCATGATCAGCCACGTGATCAGTGCATGATCAGCCACGATCAGTGCATGATCAGTCACGTGATCAGTGCATGATCAGCCACGTGATCAGTGCATGATCAGCCACGTGATCAGTGCATGATCAGCCACGTGATCAGTGCATGATCAGCCACGTGATCAGTGTGCATGATCAGCCACGTGATCAGTGCATGATCAGCCACGTGATCAGTGCATGATGATCAGCACGATGATCAGTGCATGATCAGCCACGTGATCAGTGCATGATCAGCCACGTGATCAGTGCATGATCAGCCACGTGATCAGTGCATGATCAGCCACGATCAGTGCATGATCAGCACACGTGATCAGTGCATGATCAGCCACGTGATCAGTGCATGATCAGCCACGTGATCAGTGCATGATCAGCCACGTGATCAGTGCATGATCAGCCACGTGATCAGTGATCATGATCAGTCACGATCATCAGTGCATGATCAGCCACGATCAGTGCATGATCAGCAGCACGTGATCAGTGCATGATCAGTCACGTGATCAGTGCATGATCAGTCACGTGATCAGTGCATGATCAGCCACGTGATCAGTGCATGATCAGCCACGTGATCAGTGCATGATCAGCCACGTGATCAGTGCATGATCAGCCACGTGATCAGTGCATGATCAGCCACGATCAGTGCATGATCAGCCACGTGATCAGTGCATGATCAGCCACGTGATCAGTGCATGATCAGTCACGTGATCAGTGTATGATCAGCCACGTGATCAGTGCATGATCAGCCACGTGATCAGTGCATGATCAGCCACGATCAGATCAGTGCATGATGATCAGTGCATCATGATCAGTGATCAGCATGATCAGTCACGTGATCAGTGCATGATCAGCCACGTGATCAGTGCATGATCAGCCACGTGATCAGTGCATGATCAGCCACGTGATCAGTGCATGATCAGCCACGTGATCAGTGCATGATCAGCCACGTGATCAGTGCATGATCAGCCACGTGATCAGTGCATGATCAGCCACGTGATCAGTGCATGATCAGCCACGTGATCAGTGCATGATCAGCCACGATCAGCAGTGTGATCATGATCAGCCACGTGATCATCAGTGCATGATCAGCCACGTGATCAGTGATCAGATCAGCCATCGTGATCAGTGCATGATCAGCCACGTGATCAGTGCATGATCAGCCACGTGATCAGTGCATGATCAGCCACGTGATCAGTGCATGATCAGCCACACGATCAGTGTGCATGATCAGCCACGTGATCAGTGCATGATCAGCCACGTGATCAGTGCATGATCAGCCACGTGATCAGTGCATGATCAGCCACGTGATCAGTGATCATGATCAGCCACGTGATCAGTGCATGATCAGCATGACAGTGATCAGTGCATGATCAGCCACGTGATCAGTGCATGATCAGCCACGTGATCAGTGCATGATCAGCCACGTGATCAGTGCATGATCAGCACGTGATCAGTGCATGATCAGTCACGTGATCAGTGCATGATCAGCCACGTGATCAGTGCATGATCAGCCACGTGATCAGTGCATGATCAGCCACGTGATCAGTGCATGATCAGCCACGATCAGTGCATGATCAGCCACGTGATCAGTGCATGATCAGCCACGTGATCAGTGCATGATCAGCCACGTGATCAGTGCATGATCAGCACGTGATCAGTGCATGATCAGCCACGTGATCAGTGCATGATCAGCCACGTGATCAGTGCATGATCAGCCACGTGATCAGTGCATGATCAGTCACGTGATCAGTGCATGATCAGCCACGTGATCAGTGCATGATCAGCCACGTGATCAGTGCATGATCAGCCACGTGATCAGTGCATGATCAGCCACGTGATCAGTGCATGATCAGCCACGTGATCAGTGCATGATCAGCCACGTGATCAGTGCATGATCAGCACGTGATCAGTGCATGATCAGCCACGTGATCAGTGCATGATCAGCCACGCGATCAGTGCATGATCAGCCACGTGATCAGTGCATGATCAGTCACGTGATCAGTGCATGATCAGCCACGTGATCAGTGCATGATCAGCCACGATCAGTGCATGATCAGTCACACGATCAGTGCATGATCAGTCACGTGATCAGTGCATGATCAGCCACGTGATCAGTGCATGATCAGCCACGTGATCAGTGCATGATCAGTCACGTGATCAGTGCATGATCAGCCACGTGATCAGTGCATGATCAGCCACGATGATCAGTGCATGATCAGTCACGCGATCAGTGCATGATCAGCCACGTGATCAGTGCATGATCAGCCACGTGATCAGTGCATGATCAGCCACGTGATCAGTGCATGATCAGCCACGTGATCAGTGCATGATCAGCCACGTGATCAGTGCATGATCAGCCACGTGATCAGTGCATGATCAGTCACGTGATCAGTGCATGATCAGTCACGTGATCAGTGCATGATCAGCCACGATCAGTGCATGATCAGCCACGATGATCAGTGCATGATCAGCCACGTGATCAGTGCATGATCAGCAGCACGTGATCAGTGCATGATCAGCCACGTGATCAGTGCATGATCAGCACGTGATCAGTGCATGATCAGCCACGTGATCAGTGCATGATCAGCCACGTGATCATGCATGATCATGATCAGCCACGATCAGTGCATGATCAGTCACGTGATCAGTGCATGATCAGCCAGTGATCAGTGCATGATCAGCCACGTGATCAGTGCATGATCAGCCACGTGATCAGTGCATGATCAGTCACGCGATCAGTGCATGATCAGCAGCGTGATCAGTGCATGATCAGCCACGTGATCAGTGCATGATCAGCCACGTGATCAGTGCATGATCAGCCACGTGATCAGTGCATGATCAGCCACGTGATCAGTGCATGATCAGCCACGTGATCAGTGCATGATCAGTCACGTGATCAGTGCATGATCAGCCACGTGATCAGTGCATGATCAGCCACGATCAGTGCATGATCAGCACGTGATCAGTGCATGATCAGCCACGTGATCAGTGCATGATCAGCCACATGATCAGTGCATGATCAGTCACGTGATCAGTGCATGATCAGCCACGCGATCAGTGCATGATCAGCCACGTGATCAGTGCATGATCAGCCACGTGATCAGTGCATGATCAGCCACGTGATCAGTGCATGATCAGCCACGTGATCAGTGCATGATCAGCCACAGATCAGTGCATGATCAGCCACGTGATCAGTGCATGATCAGCCACGTGATCAGTGCATGATCAGCCACGTGATCAGTGCATGATCAGCCACGTGATCAGTGCATGATCAGCCACGTGATCAGTGCATGATCAGCCACGATCATCAGTGCATGATCAGCCAGTGCATGATCAGTGCATGATCAGCCAGCATGATCAGCACGATCAGTGCATGATCAGCCACGTGATCAGTGCATGATCAGTCACGTGTGATCAGTGCATGATCAGCCACGTGATCAGTGCATGATCAGCCACGTGATCAGTGCATGATCAGTGCATCAGCCACGTGATCAGTGCATGATCAGCCACGTGATCAGTGCATGATCAGCCACGTGATCAGTGCATGATCAGTCACGTGATCAGTGCATGATCAGCCACGTGATCAGTGCATGATCAGCAGTCACGTGATCAGTGCATGATCAGCCACGTGATCAGTGCATGATCAGCCACGTGATCAGTGCATGATCAGCCACGTGATCAGTGCATGATCAGCCACGTGATCAGTGCATGATCAGTCACGTTGATCAGTGCATGATCAGCCACGATCATCAGTGATCATGATCAGCCACGTGATCAGATCAGTGCATGATCAGCCACGTGATCAGTGCATGATCAGCCACGTGATCAGTGCATGATCAGCCACGTGATCAGTGCATGATCAGCACGTGATCAGTGCATGATCAGCCACGTGATCAGTGCATGCATCAGTGATCAGTGCATGATCAGCACATCGTGATCAGTGCATGATCAGCCACGTGATCAGTGCATGATCAGCCACGTGATCAGTGCATGATCAGCCACGTGATCAGTGCATGATCAGCCACGTGATCAGTGCATGATCAGCCACGTGATCAGTGCATGATCAGTCACGTGATCAGTGCATGATCAGCCACGTGATCAGTGCATGATCAGCCACGTGATCAGTGCATGATCAGCCACGTGATCAGTGCATGATCAGCCACGTGATCAGTGCATGATCAGCAACGTGATCAGTGCATGATCAGCACACGATCAGATCAGTGATGATCAGCCACGTGATCAGTGCATCAGCCACGACGATCAGTGCATGATCAGCCACGCGATCAGTGATGATCAGTGCATGATCAGATCACGTGATCAGTGCATGATCAGATCACGTGATCAGTGCATGATCAGCCACGTGATCAGTGCATGATCAGCCACGTGATCAGTGCATGATCAGCCACGTGATCAGTGCATGCAGAGTCACGTGATCAGTGCATGATCAGCCACGTGATCAGTGCATGATCAGCCACGTGATCAGTGCATGTTCAGCCACGTGATCAGTGCATGATCAGCCACGTGATCAGTGCATGATCAGCCACGTGATCAGTGCATGATCAGCCACGTGATCAGTGCATGATCAGCCACGTGATCAGTGCATGATCAGCCACGTGATCAGTGCATGATCAGCCACGTGATCAGTGCATGATCAGCCACGTAATCAGTGCATGATCAGCCACGTGATCAGTGCATGATCAGCCACGTGATCAGTGCATGCACAGTCACGTGATCAGTGCATGATCAGCACGTGATCAGTGCATGATCAGCCACGTGATCAGTGCATGATCAGCCACGTGATCAGTGCATGATCAGCCACGTGATCAGTGCATGATCAGCCACGTGATCAGTGCATGATCAGTCACGCGATCAGTGTATGATCAGCCACGTGATCAGTGCATGATCAGCCACGTGATCAGTGCATGATCAGCCACGTGATCAGTGCATGATCAGTCACGTGATCAGTGCATGATCAGCCACGTGATCAGTGCATGATCAGCACACGATCAGTGCATGATCAGCCACGTGATCAGTGCATGATCAGTCACGTGATCAGTGCATGATCAGCCACGTGATCAGTGCATGATCAGCCACGTGATCAGTGCATGATCAGCCACGTGATCAGTGCATGATCAGCCACGTGATCAGTGCATGATCAGCCACGTGATCAGTGCATGATCAGCCACGTGATCAGTGCATGATCAGCCACGTGATCAGTGCATGATCAGCCACGTGATCAGTGCATGATCAGCCACGTGATCAGTGCATGATCAGTGACGTGATCATGATCAGATCAGTCACGTGATCAGTGCATGATCAGCCACGTGATCAGTGCATGATCAGCCACGTGATCAGTGCATGATCAGCACGTGATCAGTGCATGATCAGCCACGTGATCAGTGCATGATCAGCACGTGATCAGTGCATGATCAGCCACGATCAGTGCATGATCAGCCACGTGATCAGTGCATGATCAGCCACGCGATCAGTGTGCATGATCAGCCACGATCAGTGCATGATCAGCCACGTGATCAGTGCATGATCAGTCACGTGATCAGTGCATGATCAGCCACGTGATCAGTGCATGATCAGCCACGTGATCAGTGCATGATCAGCCACGTGATCAGTGCATGATCAGCCACGTGATCAGATCATGCATGATCAGCCACGTGATCAGTGATCATGATCAGCCACGATCAGTGCATGATCAGCCACGTGATCAGTGCATGATCAGTCACGTGATCAGTGCATGATCAGCCACGTGATCAGTGCATGATCAGCCACGTGATCAGTGCATGATCAGCCACGTGATCAGTGCATGATCAGCCACGTGATCAGTGCATGATCACAGTCACGTGATCAGTGCATGATCAGCCACGTGACAGTGCATGATCAGCCACGTGATCAGCATGATCAGCCACGTGATCAGTGCATGATCAGCCACGTGATCAGTGCATGATCAGCCACGTGATCAGTCACGTGATCAGTGCATGATCAGCCACGTGATCAGTGCATGATCAGCCACGTGATCAGTGCATGATCAGCCACGTGATCAGTGCATGATCAGCCACGTGATCAGTGCATGATCAGCCACGTGATCAGTGCATGATCAGCCACGTGATCAGTGCATGATCAGCCACGTGATCAGTGCATGATCAGCCACGTGATCAGTGCATGATCAGCCACGTGATCAGTGCATGATCAGCCACGTGATCAGTGCATCATCAGCCACGTGATCAGTGCATGATCAGCCACGTGATCAGTGCATGATCAGCCACAGATCAGTGCATGATCAGCGATCAGTGCAGATCAGTGATGATCAGTCACGCGATCAGTGCATGATCAGCCACGTGATCAGTGCATGATCAGCCACGTGATCAGTGCATGATCAGCCACGTGATCAGTGCATGATCAGTCACGTGATCAGTGCATGATCAGCACGTGATCAGTGCATGATCAGCCACGTGATCAGTGCATGATGAGCCACGTGATCAGTGCATGATCAGTCACGTGATCAGTGCATGATCAGCCACGTGATCAGTGCATGATCAGCCACGTGATCAGTGCATGATCACGTGATCAGTGCATGATCAGCCACGTGATCAGTGCATGATCAGCCACACGATCAGTGCATGATCAGCCACGTGATCAGTGCATGATCAGCCACGTGATTAGTTCATGATCAGCCACGTGAAAAGTGTATGATCAACCACGTGATCATTGCATGTTCAGCCATGTGATCAGTGCATGCTCAGCCACGTGATCAGTGCAAGATCAGCCACGAGATCAGTGCATGATCATCAGCCACGTGATCAGTGCATGATCAGCCACGTGATCAGTGCATGATCAGCCACGTGATCAGTGCATGATCAGCCACGTGATCAGTGCATGATCAGCCACGTGATCAGTGCATGATCAGTCACGTGATCAGTGTATGATCAGCCACGTGATCAGTGCATGATAGCCACGTGATCAGTGCATGATGAGCCACGTGATCAGTGCATGTTCAGTCACGTGATCAGTGCATGATCAGCCACGTGATCAGTGCATGATCAGCCACGTGATCAGTGCATGATCAGCCACGTGATCAGTGCATGATCAGCCACGTGATCAGTGCATGATCAGCACGTGATCAGTGCATGATCAGCCACGTAATCAGTGCATGATCAGCCACGTGATCACTGTGCGATCAGCCACGTTCAGTGCATGTGCCGTAATGTGATCAGTGCATGATCAGTCACGTGATCAGTGCATGATAAGCCACGTAATCAGTGCATGATCAGCCACGTGATCACTGTGGGATCAGCCACGTGATCAGTGCATGATCAGCACGTGATCAGTGCATGATCAGCCACGTGATCAGTGCATGATCAGCCACGTGATCAGTGCATGATCAGCCACGTGATCAGTGCATGATCAGCCACGTGATCAGTGCATGATCAGCCACAGTCAGTGCATGATCAGTCACGATCATCAGTGCATGATCAGCCACGTGATCAGTGCATGATCAGCCACGTGATCATGATCATGATCAGCCACGCATCAGCCACGATCAGTGCATGATCAGCCACGTGATCAGTGCATGATCAGCACGTGATCAGTGCATGATCAGCCACGTGATCAGTGCATGATCAGCCACGTGATCAGTGCATGATCAGCCACGTGATCAGTGCATGATCAGCCACGTGATCAGTGCATGATCAGCCACGTGATCAGTGCATGATCAGTCACGTGATCAGTGCATGATCAGCCACGTGATCAGTGCATGATCAGCCACGTGATCAGTGCATGATCAGCCACGTGATCAGTGCATGATCAGCCACGATCAGTGCATGATCAGCACGTGATCAGTGCATGATCAGCCACGTGATCAGTGCATGATCAGCCACGATCAGTGCATGATCAGCCACGTGATCAGTGCATGATCAGTCACGTGATCAGTGCATGATCAGCACGTGATCAGTGCATGATCAGCCACGTGATCAGTGCATGATCAGCCACGTGATCAGTGCATGATCAGCCACGTGATCAGTGCATGATCAGTCACGTGATCAGTGATCAGCCACGTGATCAGTGCATGATCAGCCACGTGATCAGTGCATGATCAGCCACGTGATCAGTGCATGATCAGCCACGCGTGATCAGTGCATGATCAGCCACGTGATCAGTGCATGATCAGCACGTGATCAGTGCATGATCAGCCACGTGATCAGTGCATGATCAGCCACGTGATCAGTGCATGATCAGCCACGTGATCAGTGCATGATCAGTCACGTGATCAGTGTGCATGATCAGCCACGTGATCAGTGCATGATCAGCCACGTGATCAGTGCATGATCAGCCACGTGATCAGTGCATGATCAGTCACGTGATCAGTGCATGATCAGCCACGATCAGCCACATGATCAGCCACGTGATCAGTGCATGATCAGCACACGTGATCAGTGCATGATCAGCCACGTGATCAGTGCATGATCAGCCACGTGATCAGTGCATGATCAGCCACGTGATCAGTGCATGATCAGTCACGTGATCAGTGCATGATCAGCCACGTGATCAGTGTGCATGATCAGCCACGTGATCAGTGCATGATCAGCCACGTGATCAGTGCATGATCAGTCACGTGATCAGTGATCAGTGCATGATCAGCCACGTGATCAGTGCATGATCAGCCACGTGATCAGTGCATGATCAGCCACGTGATCAGTGCATGATCAGCACGTGATCAGTGCATGATCAGCCACGTGATCAGTGCATGATCAGCCACGTGATCAGTGCATGATCAGCCACGTGATCAGTGCATGATCAGCACGTGATCAGTGCATGATCAGCCACGTGATCAGTGCATGATCAGCCACGCGATCAGTGCATGATCAGCCACGTGATCAGTGCATGATCAGCCACGTGATCAGTGCATGATCAGATCAGTGTGATCAGTGCATGATCAGCCACGTGATCAGTGCATGATCAGCCACGTGATCAGTGCATGATCAGCCACGCACGATCAGTGCATGATCAGTCACGTGATCAGAGTGCATGATCAGCCACGTGATCAGTGCATGATCAGCCACGTGATCAGTGCATGATCAGTCACGTGATCAGTGCATGATCAGCCACGTGATCAGTGCATGATCAGCACACGATCAGTGCATGATCAGCCACACGATCAGTGCATGATCAGTCACGTGATCAGTGCATGATCAGCCACGTGATCAGTGCATGATCAGCCACGTGATCAGTGCATGATCAGCGTGATCGTGATCAGTGCATGATCAGTCACGTGATCAGTGCATGATCAGCCACGTGATCAGTGCATGATCAGCCACGTGATCAGTGCATGATCAGCCACGTGATCAGTGCATGATCAGCCACGTGATCAGTGTGCATGATCAGCCACGTGATCAGTGCATGATCAGCCACGTGATCAGTGCATGATCAGCCACGTGATCAGTGCATGATCAGCCACGTGAACAGTGCATGATCAGCCACGTGATCAGTGCATGATCAGTCACGTGATCAGTGCATGATCAGCCACGTGATCAGTGCATGATCAGCCACGTGATCAGTGCATGATCAGCCACGTGATCAGTGCATGATCAGCCACGTGATCAGTGCATGATCAGTCACATGTGATCAGTGCATGATCAGCCACGCGATCAGTGCATGATCAGCCACGTGATCAGTGCATGATCAGCACACGTGATCAGTGCATGATCAGCCACGTGATCAGTGCATGATCAGCCACGTGATCAGTGCATGATCAGCAGCCACGTGATCAGTGCATGATCAGCCACGTGATCAGTGCATGATCAGCCACGTGATCAGTGCATGATCAGCCAGGTGATGAGTGCATGATCAGCCACGTGATCAGTGCATGATCAGCCACGTGATCAGTGCATGATCAGCCAGATGATCAGTGCATGATCAGCCACGTGATCAGTGCATAATCAGCCACGTGATCAGTGCATGATCAGCCAGGTGATCAGTGCAAGATCAGCCACGTGATCAGTGCATGATCTCCCACATGATCAGTGCATGATCACGTGATCAGTGCATGATCAGCCACGTGATCAGTGCATGATCAGCCACGTGATCAGTGCATGATCAGCCACGTGATCAGTGCATGATCAGCCACGTGATCAGTGCATGATCAGCCACGTGATCAGTGCATGATCAGCCACGTGATCAGTGCATGATCAGCCACGTGATCAGTGCATGATCAGCCACGTGATCAGTGCATGATCAGCCACGTGATCAGTGCATGATCAGCCACGTGATCAGTGCATGATCAGCCACGTGATCAGTGCATGATCAGCCACGTGATCAGTGATCAGATCACGTGATCAGTGTGATCAGCCACGTGATCAGTGCATGATCAGCCACGTGATCAGTGCATGATCAGCCACACGTGATCAGTGCATGATCAGCCACGTGATCAGTGCATGATCAGCCACGTGATCAGTGCATGATCAGCCACGTGATCAGTGCATGATCAGCCACGTGATCAGTGCATGATCAGCCACGTGATCAGTGCATGATCAGCCACGTGATCAGTGCATGATCAGCCACGTGATCAGTGCATGATCAGATCAGATCACGTGATCAGTGCATGATCAGCCACGATCAGTGCAGTCAGTGCATGATCAGCCACGTGATCAGTGCATGATCAGCCACGTGATCAGTGCATGATCAGCCACGATCAGTGCATGATCAGCCACGTGATCAGTGCATGATCAGCCGTGATCAGTGCATGCATCAGCCACGTGATCAGTGTGCATGATCAGCCACGTGATCAGTGCATGATCAGCCACGTGATCAGTGCATGATCAGCCACGTGATCAGTGCATGATCAGCACGTGATCAGTGCATGATCAGCCACGTGATCAGTGCATGATCAGCCACGTGATCAGTGCATGATCAGTCACGTGATCAGTGCATGATCAGCCACGTGATCAGTGCATGATCAGCCACGTGATCAGTGCATGATCAGCCACGTGATCAGTGCAGATCAGTGCACGATCAGTCACAGTGATCAGTGCGTGATCAGTGCATGATCAGCCACGTGATCAGTGCATGATCAGCCACGTGATCAGTGCATGATCAGCCACGTGATCAGTGCATGATCAGCCACGTGATCAGTGCATGATCAGCCACGTGATCAGTGCATGATCAGTCACGTGATCAGTGCATGATCAGCCACGTGATCAGTGCATGATCAGCCACGTGATCAGTGCATGATCAGCCACGTGATCAGTGCATGATCAGCCACGTGATCATCAGTGATGATCAGCCACGTGATCAGTGCATGATCAGCACGATCAGTGCGATGATCAGCCACATGATCAGTGCATGATCAGCCAGCGATCAGTGCATGATCAGATCACGTGATCAGTGCATGATCAGCCACGTGATCAGTGCATGATCAGCCACGTGATCAGTGCATGATCAGCCACGTGATCAGTGCATGATCAGCCACGTGATCAGTGCATGATCAGCCACGTGATCAGTGCATGATCAGCCACGTGATCAGTGCATGATCAGCCACGTGATCAGTGCATGATCAGCCACGTGATCAGTGCATGATCAGCCACGTGATCAGTGCATGATCAGCCACGTGATCAGTGCATGATCAGCCACGTGATCAGTGCATGATCAGCCACGTGATCAGTGCATGATCAGCCGCGATCAGTGCATGATCAGCCACGTGATCAGTGCATGATCAGCACGTGATCAGTGCATGATCAGCCACGTGATCAGTGCATGATCAGCCACGTGATCAGTGTGATGATCAGCATGATCAGCGATCAGTGCAATGATCAGTCACGTGATCAGTGCATGATCAGCCACACGTGATCAGTGCATGATCAGCCACGTGATCAGTGCATGATCAGCCACGATCAGTGCATGATCAGCCACGTGATCAGTGCATGATCAGCCACGTGATCAGTGCATGATCAGTCACGTGATCAGTGCATGATCAGCCACGTGATCAGTGCATGATCAGCCACGTGATCAGTGCATGATCAGCCACGTGATCAGTGCATGATCAGCCACGTGATCAGTGCATGATCAGCCACGTGATCAGTGCATGATCAGCCACGTGATCAGTGCATGATCAGCACGTGATCAGTGCATGATCAGCACGTGATCAGTGCATGATCAGCCAGGTGATCAGTGATGATCAGCACGATCAGTGCATGATCAGTCATGATCAGTGCATGATCAGCCACGTGATCAGTGCATGATCAGCCACGTGATCAGTGCATGATCAGCCACAGTGATCAGTGCATGATCAGTCACGTGATCAGTGCATGATCAGTGTGTGATCATCAGTGATCATGCATGATGATCAGCCACGTGATCAGTGCATGATCAGTCACGTGATCAGTGCATGATCAGCCACGTGATCAGTGCATGATCAGCCACGATCATCAGTGCATGATCAGTCACGTGATCAGTGCATCAGCATGATCAGCCATCAGCCACGATCAGTGCATGATCAGCCACGGATCAGTGCATGATCAGCCACGTGATCAGTGCATGATCAGTCACGTGATCAGTGCATGATCAGCCACGTGATCAGTGCATGATCAGCCACGTGATCAGTGCATGATCAGCCACGTGATCAGTGCATGATCAGCCACGTGATCAGTGCATGATCAGCCACGTGATCAGTGCATGATCAGCCACGTGATCAGTGCATGATCAGCCACGTGATCAGTGCATGATCAGTCACGTGATCAGTGCATGATCAGTCACGTGATCAGTGATCAGTCACGTGATCAGTGTCACGATCAGCAGTGCATGATCAGCCACGTGATCAGTGCATGATCAGTCACGTGATCAGTGCATGATCAGCCACGTGATCAGTGCATGATCAGTCACGTGATCAGTGCATGATCAGCAGTCGTGATCAGTGCATGATCAGCCACGTGATCAGTGCATGATCAGCCACGTGATCAGTGCATGATCAGCCACGTGATCAGTGCATGATCAGCCACGTGATCAGTGCATGATCAGCCACGTGATCAGTGCATGATCAGCCACGTGATCAGTGCATGATCAGCCACGTGATCAGTGCATGATCAGCCACGTGATGATCAGTGCATGATCAGCCACGTGATCAGTGCATGATCAGCCACGTGATCAGTGCATGATCAGCCACGTGATCAGTGCATGATCAGCCACGTGATCAGTGCATGATCAGCCACGTGATCAGTGCATGATCAGCCACGTGATCAGTGCATGATCAGCCACGTGATCAGTGCATGATCAGCCACGTGATCAGTGATCAGATCAGCCACGTGATCAGTGCATGATCAGCCACGTGATCAGTGCATGATCAGCCACGTGATCAGTGCATGATCAGCCACGTGATCAGTGCATGATCAGTCCACGTGATCAGTGCATGATCAGCCACCGTGATCAGTGCATGATCAGTCACGTGATCAGTGCATGATCAGCCACGCGATCAGTGCATGATCAGCCACGTGATCAGTGCATGATCAGCCACGTGATCAGTGCATGATCAGTCACGTGATCAGTGCATGATCAGCAGTCACGTGATCAGTGCATGATCAGCAGCCACGTGATCAGTGCATGATCAGCCACGTGATCAGTGCATGATCAGCCACGTGATCAGTGCATGATCAGCCACGTGATCAGTGCATGATCAGCCACGTGATCAGTGCATGATCAGCCACGTGATCAGTGCATGATCAGCCACGTGATCAGTGCATGATCAGCCACGTGATCAGTGCATGATCAGCCACGTGATCAGTGCATGATCAGCCACGTGATCAGTGCATGATCAGCCACGTGATCAGTGCATGATCAGCCACGTGATCAGTGCATGATCAGCCACGTGATCAGTGCATGATCAGCCACGTGATCAGTGCATGATCAGTCACGTGATCAGTGCATGATCAGCCACGTGATCAGTGCATGATCAGCCACGTGATCAGTGCATCAGCCACGTGATCAGTGCATGATCAGCCACGTGATCAGTGTGCATGATCAGCACGTGATCAGTGCATGATCAGCCACGTGATCAGTGCATGATCAGCCACAGTCAGTGCATGATCAGCCGTGATGATCAGATGCATGATCAGTCACGTGATCAGTGCATGATCAGCCACGTGATCAGTCATGCATGATCAGCCACGTGATCAGTGCATGATCAGCCACGTGATCAGTGCATGATCAGCCACGTGATCAGTGCATGATCAGCACGTGATCAGTGCATGATCAGCCACGTGATCAGTGCATGATCAGCCACGTGATCAGTGCATGATCAGTCACGTGATCAGTGCATGATCAGCCACGTGATCAGTGCATGATCAGCCACGTGATCAGTGCATGATCAGCCACGTGATCAGTGCATGATCAGCCACGTGATCAGCATGATCAGCACGTGATCAGTGCATGATCAGCCACGTGATCAGTGCATGATCAGCCACGCGATCAGTGCATGATCAGCCACGTGATCAGTGCATGATAGCCACGTGATCAGTGCATGATCAGTCACGTGATCAGTGCATGATCAGCCACGTGATCAGTGCATGATCAGCCACGATGATCAGTGCATGATCAGTCACGTGATCAGTGCATGATCAGCCACGTGATCAGTGCATGATCAGCCACGTGATCAGTGCATGATCAGCCACGTGATCAGTGCATGATCAGCCACGTGATCAGTGCATGATCAGCCACGTGATCAGTGCATGATCAGCCACGTGATCAGTGCATGATCAGCCACGTGATCAGTGCATGATCAGTCACGTGATCAGTGCATGATCAGCACGTGATCAGTGCATGATCAGCCACGTGATCAGTGCATGATCAGCAGCCACGTGATCAGTGTATGATCAGCCACGTCACGTGATCATCAGCATGATCAGCCACGTGATCAGTGCATGATCAGCCACGTGATCAGTGCATGATCAGCCACGATCAGTGCATGATCAGCCACGTGATCAGTGCATGATCAGCCACGTGATCAGTGCATGATCAGCACGTGATCAGTGCATGATCAGCCACGTGATCAGTGCATGATCAGTCACGATGATCAGTGCATGATCAGCCACGCGATCAGTGCATGATCAGCCACGTGATCAGTGCATGATCAGCCACGTGATCAGTGCATGATCAGCCACGTGATCAGTGCATGATCAGCCACGCACGTGATCAGTGTGCATGATCAGCCACGTGATCAGTGCATGATCAGCCACGTGATCAGTGCATGATCAGCCACGTGATCAGTGCATGATCAGCCACGTGATCAGTGCATGATCAGTCACGTGATCAGTGCATGATCAGTCACGTGATCAGTGCATGATCAGCCACGATCATCAGTGCATGATCAGCCACGTGATCAGTGCATGATCAGCCACGTGATCAGTGCATGATCAGCACACGATGATCAGTGCATGATCAGCCACGTGATCAGTGCATGATCAGCACGTGATCAGTGCATGATCAGTCACGCGATCAGTGTATGATCAGCCACGTGATCAGTGCATGATCAGCCACGTGATCAGTGCATGATCAGTCACGTGATCAGTGCATGATCAGCCACGTGATCAGTGCATGATCAGCCACGTGATCAGTGCATGATCAGCCACGTGATCAGTGCATGATCAGCCACGTGATCAGTGCATGATCAGCCACGTGATCAGTGCATGATCAGCCACGTGATCAGTGCATGATCAGCCACGTGATCAGTGCATGATCAGTCACGTGATCAGTGATGATCAGCACGTGATCAGTGCATGATCAGCCACGTGATCAGTGCATGATCAGTCACGTGATCAGTGCATGATCAGCCACGTGATCAGTGCATGATCAGCCACGTGATCAGTGCATGATCAGTCACGTGATCAGTGCATGATCAGCCACGTGATCAGTGCATGATCAGCCACGTGATCAGTGCATGATCAGCCACGTGATCAGTGCATGATCAGCCACGTGATCAGTGCATGATCAGCCACGTGATCAGTGCATGATCAGCCACGTGATCAGTGCATGATCAGTCACGTGATCAGTGCATGATCAGCCACGTGATCAGTGCATGATCAGCCACGTGATCAGTGCATGATCAGCCACGTGATCAGTGCATGATCAGCCACGTGATCAGTGCATGATCAGCCACGTGATCAGTGCATGATCAGCCACGTGATCAGTGCATGATCAGCCACGTGATCAGTGCATGATCAGCCACGTGATCAGTGCATGATCAGCCACGTGATCAGTGCATGATCAGCCACGTGATCAGTGCATGATCAGCCACGTGATCAGTGCATGATCAGCCACGTGATCAGTGCATGATCAGCCACGTGATCAGTGCATGATCAGCCACGTGATCAGTGCATGATCAGCCACGTGATCAGTGCATGATCAGCCACGTGATCAGTGCATGATCAGCCACGTGATCATCAGATCAGCCACGATCAGTGCATGATCAGTCACGTGATCAGTGCATGATCAGCACGTGATCAGTGCATGATCAGCCACGTGATCAGTGCATGATCAGCCACGTGATCAGTGCATGATCAGCCACGTGATCAGTGCATGATCAGCCACGTGATCAGTGCATGAGCCACGTGATCAGTGCATGATCAGCCACGTGATGATCAGTGCATGATCAGTCACGTGATCAGTGCATGATCAGTCACGTGATCAGTGCATGATCAGCCACGTGATCAGTGCATGATCAGCCACGTGATCAGTGCATGATCAGCCACGATCAGTGCATGATCAGCCACGTGATCAGTGCATGATCAGCCACGTGATCAGTGCATGATCAGTCACGTGATCAGTGCATGATCAGCCACGTGATCAGTGCATGATCAGCCACGTGATCAGTGCATGATCAGCCACGTGATCAGTGCATGATCAGCCACGTGATCAGTGCATGATCAGCCACGTGATCAGTGCATGATCAGCCACGTGATCAGTGCATGATCAGCCACGTGATCAGTGCATGATCAGCCACGTGATCAGTGCATGATCAGCCACGTGATCAGTGCATGATCAGTCACGCGATCAGTGCATGATCAGCCACGTGATCAGTGCATGATCAGCCACGTGATCAGTGCATGATCAGCCACGTGATCAGTGCATGATCAGCCACGTGATCAGTGCATGATCAGTCACGTGATCAGTGCATGATCAGCCACGTGATCAGTGCATGATCAGCCACGTGATCAGTGCATGATCAGCCACGTGATCAGTGCATGATCAGCCACGTGATCAGTGCATGATCAGCACACGATCAGTGCATGATCAGCCACGTGATCAGTGCATGATCAGCCACGTGATCAGTGCATGATCAGCCACGTGATCAGTGCATGATCAGCCACGTGATCAGTGATCAGCATGATCAGTCACGTGATCAGTGCATGATCAGCCACGGTGATCAGTGCATGATCAGTCACGTGATCAGTGCATGATCAGCCACGCGATCAGTGCATGATCAGCCACGTGATCAGTGCATGATCAGCCACGTGATCAGTGCATGATCAGCCACGTGATCAGTGCATGATCAGCCACGTGATCAGTGCATGATCAGCCACGTGATCAGTGCATGATCAGTCACGTGATCAGTGCATGATCAGCCACGTGATCAGTGCATGATCAGCCACGTGATCAGTGCATGATCAGCCACGATCAGTGCATGATCAGCCACGTGATCAGTGCATGATCAGCATCACGATCAGTGCATGATCAGCCACGTGATCAGTGCATGATCAGCCACACGTGATCAGTGCATGATCAGTCACGTGATCAGTGCATGATCAGCCACGTGATCAGTGCATGATCAGTCACGTGATCAGTGCATGATCAGCCACGTGATCAGTGCATGATCAGCCACGTGATCAGTGCATGATCAGTCACGCGTGATCAGTGCATGATCAGCCACGTGATCAGTGCATGATCAGCCACGTGATCAGTGCATGATCAGCCACGTGATCAGTGCATGATCAGCCACGTGATCAGTGCATGATCAGCCACGTGATCAGTGCATGATCAGCCACGTGATCAGTGCATGATGATCAGCCACGTGATCAGTGCATGATCAGCCACGTGATCAGTGCATGATCAGCCACGATCAGTGCATGATCAGCCACGTGATCAGTGCATGATCAGCCACGTGATCAGTGCATGATCAGCCACGTGATCAGTCATGATCAGCACGTGATCAGTGCATGATCAGCCACGTGATCAGTGCATGATCAGTGATCATGATGATCAGCGTGATCAGTGCATGATCAGCCACGTGATCAGTGCATGATCAGCCACGTGATCAGTGCATGATCAGTCACGTGATCAGTGCATGATCAGCCACGTGATCAGTGCATATTCAGCCTCGTGATCAGTGCATGATTAGTCACGTGATCAGTGTATGATCAGCCACGTGATCAGTGCATTATCGCCACGTGATCAGTGCATGGTCAGTCAGGTGATCAGTGCATGATCAGCCACGGATCAGTGCATGATCAGCCACGTGATCAGTGCATGATCATCAGCCACGTGATCAGTGCATGATCAGCCACGATCATCAGTGCATGATCAGCCACGATGATCAGTGCATGATCAGCCACGTGATCAGTGCATGATCAGCCACGCGATCAGTGTGCATGATCAGCCACGCGATCAGTGCATGATCAGTCACGTGATCAGTGCATGATCAGCCACGTGATCAGTGCATGATCAGCCACGTGATCAGTGCATGATCATCAGCACGATCAGATCATCAGTGCATGATCAGCCACGTGATCAGTGCATGATCAGCCACGCGATCAGTGCATGATCAGTCACGTGATCAGTGCATGATCAGCCACGTGATCAGTGCATGATCAGCACACGATCAGTGCATGATCAGCCACGTGATCAGTGCATGATCAGTCACGTGATCAGTGCATGATGATCAGCCACGTGATCAGTGCATGATCAGCCACGCGATCAGTGCATGATCAGCCACGTGATCAGTGCATGATCAGCCACGTGATCAGTGCATGATCAGCCACGTGATCAGTGCATGATCAGCCACGATCGATCAGTGC
>NW_027219784.1:0-159680 GCF_027580195.1 Bos mutus | reverse complement strand
TATGAGTTTCTGTTTCTTGAGCTTCTCTAGACTACAAGCTGGATCTGGGAATATGAGAAGCCACACTTTCTGACCCCTGCAGAGGATTTAATTTATGAAGCAGATAAAAGCATGAAAAAGAAATTCCAAACACCACAGAAAGATGAAAAGAAACCATACAATGAAGGAACGTTTTATTAAGGGCGTTAGGTTGATGTCTCTCCAGGTAGAAGTGGAGTGGAAGCAGGAGGAGCCAAGTGGCGGAGGAGGAGTAGGACGGGAGAACACTTTCTCCCCACAAATTCATCAAAAGAGCATTTAAACATCGAGTAAATTCCACAAAACAACTTCTGAATGCCGGCAGAGGACATGAGGCACCCAGAAAAGCAATCCAACTCTTGAAAGGAGGTAGGAAAAATATAAAAGACAAAAAAAGAGAAAAGAGGGAGGGACGGAGTTCCGTCCCGGAAGGGAGTCTTAAAAGAGAAGTTTCCAAACACCAGGAAACCTTCTCACTGCCGAATCTGTGCCAAGCTTTGGAAGCACAGAGGGCAACATAACAGGAAGAAAAAAATAAATAAACAATTAAAACTCGAAGATTGCGAGTCCTACGGTAACTCCCCCAGCGGAGAAGCAGCGCAGACGCCTGCACGCGCCATTAGCAAGCGGGGGCTGGGCAGGGAGGCGCAGCGTGGGCTGCATCGCTTAGAGTAAGAATCTGGCCTGAATACCCTGAGCGCTATCTGAACGAAATAATTTGGGCTAGCAAACCAGACTGTGGGATATCTACCACGCGAAAAGCCAGCCCTAACCTAAGACCACCAGGCCAGCGCACGGAACAAACAACTGAACAGAGATAGCCGGCTGCAGACCTTCCCCCTCCGGTGACAGGCAGCCAGAGCCAGAAGAGGGCAATCGCAGCCCCAGAGAGACATTATCTATAAAACTGTAAGCAGGCTTCTTTGCTAACTAAAACTTTTTGGGGGTCTGGACGGTTAATATCTGCCTGGGAAGGTGCGCCAGTTTTACACCCAGATAAACGAGTGGTGGGGAGGCGATAAGTCGCAGCATTGGCGCCGCCAAACACCTCATCACTTGAGCTGCTCGGACCTGGGAAGAGCACAAAACTCAGGCCCAACTGAGTCTGTGCCTCTGAGGACTACCCGAGTGCCTGAACCTGAGCGGCTTGGACCTGGGAGGTACATGCAACCCAGGGCCAGCCTCGGATTGTTCCCGCGGAACAACCTAGAGCCCGAGCAGTGTGGGCAGGGAGGCTACACGCGCCGTGAGCGGGGCAGATCCAGTGTGGCTGAGGCACTGCGGCGCACGCCAGTGTTATTTGTTTGCAGCATCCTCCCTCCTCCCCACAGCGCGACTGAACAAAGAGAAGAAATACAGCTCCACCCATTAGAACACCGACACAAGCTTCCCTAACCAGGAAACCTTGACAAGCCACCTGTACAAACCCACACACAGTGAGGAAAAGCCACAATAAAGAGAACTTCACAAACTGTCAGAATACAGAAAGGACACCCCAAACTCAGCAATTTAAACAAGATGAAGAGACAGAGGAATAGCCAGCAGATAAAGGAACAGGATAAATGCCCACCAAACCAAACAAAAGAGGAAGAGATAGGGAATCTACCTGATAAAGAATTCGAATAATGATAGTGAAATTGATCCAAAATCTTGAAATTAAAATGGAATCACAGATAAATAGCTTGGAGACTAGGATTGAGAAGATGCAAGAAAGGTTTAACAAGGACCTAGAAGAAATAAAAAAAGAGTCAATATATAATGAATAATGCAATAAATGAAATTAAAAAACACTCTGGAGGCAACAAATAGTAGAATAACAGAGGCAGAAGATAGGATTAGTGAATTAGAAGATAGAATGGTAGAAATAAATGAATCAGAGAGGATAAAAGAAAAACGAATTAAAAGAAATGAGGACAATCTCAGAGACCTCCAGGACAATATTAAACACTACAACATTCAATCATAGGGGTTCCAGAAGAAGAAGACAAAAAGAAAGACCATGAGAAAATACTTGAGGAGATAATAGTTGAAAACTTCCCTAAACTGGGGAAGGAAATAATCACCCAAGTCCAAGAAACCCAGAGAATCCCAAACAGGATAAACCCAAGGAGAAACACCCCAAGACACATATTAATCAAATTAACAAAGATCAAACACAAAGAACAAATATTAAAAGCAGCAAGGGAAAAACAACAAATAACACACAAGGAATTCCCATAAGGATGACAGCTGATCTTTCAATAGAAACTCTTCAAGCCAGGAGGGAATGGCAAGACATACTTAAAATGATGAAAGAAAATAACCTACAGCCCACATTATTGTACCCAGCAAGGATTTCATTCAAGTATGAAGGAGAAATCAAAAGCTTCTCAGACAAGCAAAAGCTGAGAGAATTCTGCACCACCAAACCAGCTCTCAACAAATACTAAAGGATATTCTCTAGACAGGAAACACAAAAATGGTGTATAAATTCAACCCCAAACAATAAAGTAAATGGCAACGGGATCATACTTATCAGTAATTACCTTAAATGTAAATGGGTTGAATGCCCCAACCAAAAGACAAAGACTGGCTGAATGGATACAAAAACAAGACCCCTACATATGTTGTCTACAAGAGACCCACCTCAAAACAGGGGACACATACGGACTGAAAGTGAAGGGCTGGAAAAAGATTTTCCATGCAAATAGGGACCAAAAGAAAGCAGGAGTAGCAATACTCATATCAGATAAAATAGACTTTAAAACAAAGGCTGTGAAAAGAGACAAAGAAGGTCACTACATAATGATCAAATGATCAATCCAAGAAGAAGATATAACAATTATAAATATATATGCACCCAACACGGAGCACCGCAGTATGTAAGACAAATGCTAACAAGTATGAAAGGAGAAATTAACAATAACACAATAATAGTGGGAGACTTTAATACCCCAGTCACACCTATGGATAGATCAACTAAACAGAAAATTAACAAGGAAACACAAACTTTAAATGATACAATAGACCAGTTAGACCTAATTGATATCTATAGGACATTTCATCCCAAAACAATGAATCTCACCTTTTTCTCAAGTGCACATGGAACCTTCTCCAGGATAGATCACATCCTGGGCCATAAAGCTAGCCTTGGTAAATTCAAAAAAATAGAAATCATTCCAAGAATCTTTTCTGACCACAATGCAGTAAGATTAGATCTCAATTACAGGAGAAAAACTATTAAAAATTCCAACATATGGAGGATGAACAACACCCTGCTGAATAACGAACAAATCACAGAAGAAATCAAAAAGAAATCAAAATTTGCAAAGAAACGAATGAAAATGAAAACACAACAACCCAAAACCTGTGGGACACAGTAAAAGCAGTCCTAAGGGGAAAGTTCATAGCAATACAGGCACACCTCAAGAAACAAGAAAAAAGTCAAATAAATAACCTAACTCTACACCTAAAGCAACTAGAAAAGGAAGAAATGAAGAACCCCAGGGTTAGTAGAAGGAAAGAAATCTTAAAAATTAGAGCAGAAATAAATGCAAAAGAAACAAAAGAGACCATAGCAAAAATCAACAAAGCCAAAAGCTGGTTCTTTGAAAGGATAAATAAAATTGATAAACCATTAGCCAGACTCATCAAGAAACAAAGGGAGAAAAATCAAATCAATAAAATTAGAAACGAAAATGGAGAGATCACAACAGACAACACAGAAATACAAAGGATCATAAGAGACTATTATCAACAATTATATGCCAATAAAATGGACAACGAGGAAGAAATGGACAAATTCTTAGAAAAGTACAACTTTCCAAAACTCGACCAGGAAGAAATAGAAAACCTTAACAGACCCATCACAAGCACGGAAATTGAAACTGTAATCAAAAATCTTCCAGCAAACAAAAGCCCGGGTCCAGACGGCTTCACAGCTGAATTCTACCAAAAATTTAGAGAAGAGCTAACACCTATCCTGCTCAAACTCTTCCAGAAAATTGCAGAGGAAGGTAAACTTCCAAACTCATTCTATGAGGCCACCATCACCCTAATACCAAAACCTGACAAAGATCCCACAAAAAAAGAAAACTACAGGCCAATATCACTGATGAATATAGATGCAAAAATCCTAAACAAAATTCTAGCAATCAGAATCCAACAACACATTAAAAAGATCATACACCATGACCAAGTGGGCTTTATTCCAGGGATGCAAGGATTCTTCAATATCCACAAATCAATCAATGTAATACACCACATTAACAAATTGAAAAACAAAACCCATATGATTATCTCAATAGATGCAGAGAAAGCCTTTGACAAAATTCAACACCCATTTATGATAAAAACTCTCCAGAAAGCAGGAATAGAAGGAACATACCTCAACATAATAAAAGCTATATATGACAAACCCACAGCAAACATTATCCTCAATGGTGAAAAATTGAAAGCATTTCCTCTAAAGTCAGGAACAAGACAAGGGTGCCCACTTTCACCATTACTATTCAACATAGTTTTGGAAGTTTTGGCCACAGCAATCAGAGCAGAAAAAGAAATAAAAGGAATCCAAATCGGAAAAGAAGTAAAACTCTCTCTATTTGCAGATGACATGATCCTCTACATAGAATACCTAAAGACTCCACCAGAAAATTACTAGAGCTAATCAATGACTATAGTAAAGTTGCAGGATATAAAATCAACACACAGAAATCCCTTGCATTCCTATACACTAATAATGAGAAAACAGAAAGAGAAATTAAGAAACAATTCCATTCACCATTGCAACGGAAAGAATAAAATACTTAGGAATATATCTACCTAAAGAAACTAAAGACCTATATATAGAAAAAATATAGAACACTGGTGAAAGAAATCAAAGAGGACACTACTAGATGGAGAAATATACCATGTTCATGGATTGGAAGAATCAATATAGTGAAAATGAGTATACTACCCAAAGCAATTTATAGAGTCAACGCAATCCCTATCAAGCTACCAACAGTATTCTTCACAGAGCTAGAACAAATAATTTCACAATTTGTATGGAAATACAAAAAACCTCGAATAGCCAAAGCGATCTTGAGAAAGAAGAATGGAACTGGAGGAATCAACCTACCTGACTTCAGGCTCTACTACAAAGCCACAGTTATCAAGACAGTATGGTACTGGCACAAAGACAGAAATATAGATCAATGGAACAAAATAGAAAGCCCAGAGATAAATCCACGCACATATGGACACCTTATCTTTGACAAAGGAGGCAAGAATATACAATGGATTAAAGACAATCTCTTTAACAAGTGGTGCTGGGAAATCTGGTCAACCACTTGTAAAAGAATGAAACTAGAACACTTTCTAACACCATATACAAAAATAAACTCAAAATGGATCAAAGATCTCAACGTAAGACCAGAAACTAAAACTCCTAGAGGAGAACATAGGCAAAACACTCTCTGACATACATCAGAGCAGGATCCTCTATGACCCACCTCCCAGAATATTGGAAATAAAAGCAAAATAAACAAATGGGACCTAATTAACCTTAAAAGCTTCTGCACAACAAAGGAAACTATTAGCAAGGTGAAAAGACAGGCTTCAGAATGGGAGAAAATAATAGCAAATGAAGCAACCGACAAACAACTAATCTCAAAAATATACAAGCAACTCCTACAGCTCAACTCCAGAAAATAAATGACCCAATCAAAAAATGGGCCAAAGTTCTAAATAGACATTTCTCCAAAGAAGACACACAGATGGCTAACAAACACATGAAAAGATGCTCAACATCACTCATTATCAGAGAAATGCAAATCAAAGCCACTATGAGATACCATTTCACCCCAGTCAGAATGGCTGCGATCCAAAAGTCTACAAATAATAAATGCTGGAGAGGGTGTGGAGAAAAGGGAACCCTCTTACATGTTGGTGGGAATGCAAACTAGTACAGCCACTATGGAGAACAGTGTGGAGAGTCCTTATAAAACTGGAAATAGAACTGCCTTATGATCCAGCAATCCCACTGCTGGGCATACACACTGAGGAAACCAGAAGGGAAAGAGACACGTGTACCCCAATGTTCATCGCAGCACTGTTTATAATAGCCAGGACATGGAAGCAACCTAGATGTCCATCAGCAGATGAATGGATAAGAAAGCAGTGGTACATATACACAATGGAGTATTACTCAGCCATTAAAAAGAATACATTTGAATCCGTTCTAATGAGGTGGATGAAACCGAGCCTATTATACAGAAGCAAGCCAGAAGGAAAAACACCAATACAGTATACTAACGCATATATATGGAATTTAGAAAGATGGTAACGATAACCCTGTATACGAGACAGCAAAAGAGACACTGTTAAAAAAAAAAAAAACAACTGAGCGACTGAACAACAACAGTATTTATAAATATGTAATAAACATATATAAACATGTAAAAAAAAAAAAATCTTCCAGGCTTTGTTTTTAATATTAATATAATTCCTATTTTTGAGTATAGTCAAAAGATATTTTCAAGGCTCTAATGAGGCAGAACCAATAACAGATTGATTAATTAAATATTGATTAACTGAGTACTTGAAGATAGACACTTTGGTAAATAATACAAAGGAAAGAGATTTCCACAAGTAAATTCAAAATGCACAGCTGCAGGACCACTATACAGAGCTCAAATTTCGCTGGTGTACTTGATTAGAATTTTTCTGGGGATAGAGCTTATCTCATTTTCCCAAGAAGAGAACTATTTATGAAGAGTCACAGCCCTTTCTTTGGCTGGATGGAAATGCTGCCCTCAAGCCACCAGCATAACCTGGAACAGGAATGCTCACTGCCTCCAATAGGACCCTCGGGACTTTTACACACACACATATTTATCTTCTCCCTGTGCGTATGAAATTCTACTGTGAGGAAAAGCCATTGTTTCCTAGTCACTGGGCTTTCCATAACCCACATCTCCCACAGATTAAGGCAGCATTGCCTCATCCAAAGCACTCTCCCCACGCAAAAAAAAAAAAAGAAGTGGAGTGGAAATGGGACTGAAAAAAAATTCCATCCCAGGGATGGCCTTGGTATGTTTAGAAAATGAGTTTGACTTCAGAGGACTGGTTAGACCAAGAAAGGACAGGAGATAAATTCATGAAAGAACCTAGAAAGATGCTAATGAAGGACTTTCAGCTTCAGGATAAGTTTCCATCCCTGTTCTAGAGGCAGTGGGAAGCCATGAGCACTTGGAAGTGAGGTGGAAAGTGAATACATGTAACACAGCTCCTAAAATGTCTTGTTCAGGTGCAAATGCAATGAGTATTTCATCACTTTGTAATAATGTTAGGAGTCACACAAATAAATGGAGAAACTGGGAACTATAATGAAGATTTGTACTTCTCTTTCTTAATGAGATGGGAATACCAGACCACCTGACCTGTATTCTGAGAAATCTGCATGCAGGTCAAGAAGCAACAGTTAGAACCGGGCGTGGAACAATGCACTGTTTCCAAATAGGAAAAGGAGTACTTCAAGGCTGCATATTGTCACTCTGCTTACTTAACTTACATGCAGAGAACATCATGTGAAATGCCAGACTGGATGAAGCACAAGCTGGAATCCACATTGCCGGGAGAAATGTCAACAACTTAAGATATGCAGATGACACCACCCTCATGGCAGAAAACAAAGAGGAATTAAAAAACATCTTGATGAAGGTAAAAGAGGAGAGTGAAAAAGCTGGCTTAAAATTCAATGATGGCATCCAGTCCCATCATTTCATGGCAAATAGATGGGGAAACAATTGAAACAGTGAGTAACTTTATTTTCTTGGGCTCCAAAATCACTGCAGATGGTGACTGCAGCCATGAAATTAAAAGACGTTTCTTCCTTGGAAGAAAAGCTGTGACCAACTTAGACAGCATATTAAAAAGTAAAGACATTACTTTGCCAAAAAAGGTCTGTATAGTCAAAGCTGTGGTTTTTCCAGTAGTCATGTATGAATGTGAAAGTTGGACCATAAAGAAGGCTGAGCATTGAAGAATGGATGCTTTTGAACTGTGGTGTTGGAGAAGACTCTTGAAAGTCCCTTGGACTGGAAGGGGATCAAACCAGTCAATCCTAGAGGAAATCAATCCTGAATATTCATTAGAAGGACTGATGCTGAAGCTCTAATATTTTGGCCACCTGTTATGAAGAACTGACTCATTGGAAAAGACTCTGAAACTGAGAAAGAAAAGATTGAAGGCAGGAGAAGGGGCTTACAGAGGATTACATGGTTGGATAGCATCACCAACTCGATGGACATGAGCTTGAGCAAGCTCCAGGAGTTGTTGATGGACAGAAAAGCCTGGCATGTTGCAGTCCATGGGGTCACAAAGAGTTGGGCAGGACTAAGCAACTGAATTGAACTGAACTGATGTCCTTTAATGAAAATGAGAAGAGTAATTTAAAGCACTGTAGTCTATGTTCTTCCATCAAATGAAAGGTGAAATCGGTGTCCTTGGATCTATCGACTGGATTTTGTTATCTATGCGCCTGCTTTATAATTACTGTGAATATTGATAGCATGGTAGATCAATGAAGAAAACTAATAGTGCCCATTAAACTTTTTTTTAATATATTTTATTTTATTTCTTAACTTTACAATATTGTATTGGTTTTGCCATATATCAAAATGAATCCATCACAGGTATACATGTGTTCCCCATCCTGAACCCTTCTCCCTCCTCCCTCCCCATACCATCCCTCTGGGTCATCCTAGTGCACCAGCCCCAAGCATCCAGTATCAGTATCGTGCATCGAACCTGGACTGGTGACTCATTTCATATATGATATTATACATGTTTCAATGCCATTCTCCCAAATCATCCCACCCTCTCCCTCTTCCACAGAATCCAAAAGACCGTTCTATACATCTGTGTCTCTTTTGCTGTCTCGTATACAGGGTTATTGTTACCATCTTTCTAAATTCCATATATATGCGTTAGTATACTGTATTGGTGTTTTTCTTTCTGGCTTACTTCACTCTGTATAATAGGCTCCAGTTTCATCCACCTCACACTGCTGGGCATACACACTGAGGAAACCCATTAAACTTTTTATCGCCATATCATCTAGTGATTTATTGTTCTTTGAATCAAATTAATGTTGTGCCTTCAATTAAAATGAACTTTTGCATGCGATTTTTTAGAAAACCATGAAAAGTTTGGGTATAATCCATTATCCTCTAAATTCATTGATTTAACTGCAAAAGTCCCTTCCATATTATAATCACTACTAAACTTACGAGTCTAATAAAAAAATAATTCTTGAATGTCCTTTTGTACATCTTGTCATGGATGCTTTTTTTTTTTTTTGCTCCAGTTATGCTAAAATTTAATTATCTCAATGCCCAAAATACAGAGCATAGCAAAGAAGTCTTTTTTTTTTTTTAAAGAGTAGTCAATTTGATGTTTTAGCTTAAAACTAATACACATAATAGTATCTAAAAGGCATAAAACCCCATGCCTATTTTTCCTGTATATATTGTAACATCCATATTTTATTTTTCTGTTTGAGTTTTTTTTTTTTTCTTTTTTTCTAATTTTATTTTATTTTTAAACTTTACATAATTGTATTAGTTTTGCAAATATCAAAATGAATCCGCCACAGGTATACATGTGTTCCCCAGTTTCAGGAATTATTTTGAGTTACAAAATCTATTTGATGGAAGGCTAGGTACATATACTTAAAAGGTTAACATGATGTTACCATTTCATGAAAATAATCATGGAAAAGAATCATGTTAGTCTCAAAAAAAAATGATTTTTTTAATGAAATAAAAATAAGGTAAAATCAATGTAAAACTATATATAATTGGAACTTTGAAAAAGAGGCATACAGAAGTTGGGACTACAAGGGCAGACTGGATACCTAATAGAAATGGCCTGATTTTATTGGTCAAAGGAGGAAAGATATGTGTAAATATGGACACAAGAAAAACAGAGCAGTTTTATCATATTTTAATTATATATGAAGTGCAGTCTCCAGACTGGGCAGTTGAAAGCCAGGTGTATCACAAATATGATATTTTAATCTAACTTAAAGTGTTCCATTTCATCATCACCATTGGACATCCATTTTGACAGCTGCCTTAAGAACATTAGCGGCTGGAATTATCATCATCTGTTTCCTCAAAGTTCTAATATTTTAACTATCTGCTACTGCTGCTGCTAAGTTGCTTCAGTTATGTCCGACTCTGTGCGACCCCATAGATGGCAGCCCACCAGGCTCCCCCGTCCCTGGGATTCTCCAGGCAAGAACATTGGACTGGGTTGCCATTTCCTTCTCCAATGCATGAAAGGGAAAAGTGAAAGTGAACTCGCTCAGTCGAGTCTGATTCTTAGCGACCCCGTGGACTGCAGCCTACCAGGCTCCTCCATCCATGGGATTTTCCAGGCAAGAGTACTGGAGTGGGTTGTCATTGCCTTTTCCCATATGAACTCTGCTGTACTTATTAAACTTTTTCAACTGGAAAGTGAAAACAGCCATAGAAAATGCAAAAATCACTAAGAATAATTGCTTTTATTTTTTCCCAAAACTGGCATGCTACCATTTGCTGCCCCTTGCTCTAGGGTTTAAAATATACAGCCTTAACTTTTCAGTGTCTACTCTTAACTAGCACATCACTTTGCACGTAATTTAACAAACTTGCGTGCTTGCTAACTCACTTCAGTCATATTGTATTCTTTGCAACCCTATAAACTGTACCTTCAGGCTCCTCTGTCCACGTGATTCTCCAAGCAGGTGTACTGGAGTGAGTTGCATGTGCTCCTCCAGGGGATCTTCCCAACCAGGGGTTGAACTCACATCTCTTATGCCTCCTGCATTGGCACACAGGTTCTTTACCAATAGTACCAACTGGGAAGCCCTTAACAAACTTACTATATTCTATTGAGATAGAATTATGTACTATATATTATTACTAATATATAATATTATTAACAATATACTATTAATATAATTATTGTTATATTAACATATAATATTATTATATATTATTATTCTTTCTTAATTATGTATTATTGCCATACTTTTTTTGCTTCTATATATGTATTATAAACCTTACAATGTTTGTCATAAATGGCAAATTATTTTTGAACAAAATTTTAAATAGAAATGTAACTTTTACATATGCCCATATGCTTACTCATTATGTTTAGATCTGAAGTTCCACCTGGCATTATTTTTCTTCTATCTTAAGAATTTCTTTTAACAATTTCTTTCATACTGCAGAGCTGTTGTTGACAAATTTTCTCAGCTTTTGCTTTTTAAACCTTGTCCTTATTTGCTTTTAGTTCAGAAAGATATTTTTACTATGTATAGTGTATTAGGTAGACTATTTTATTTGTTATATTTATATTGCTTGAGCTTCACTGAGCTTCTGAGATTCTGAATAGAGTTCCCACCAAATTTGGGCAAAAAAATGTTGATCATTATTTCTTCAAATATCCATTCTCTTCCTCCTGTTTCTCCAATTATGAAATTACTCAATATTACCCCACAAATAGCTTGCACCACCTTTTCAAGGCTTTTACTTTTTCTTTTCTTCTCTATTCTGCATATTGGATAGTCTATTTCTATGACTTTATGTTCATTGATGTTTTTATTCTGCAGCAGCTATTTTATGTGAATCCCATGCAATATACATTTTACTTGGGAGAATATATATATATTTTCCCAAGTAAAATATGGAATAGTAAAGTATTACAAATTCTAACCTATATGAGCTTCATGTCTTCAAATTTTCTCCTTATCATTCTATTTTCTTCTACCATCTTGAACATATGGATCATATAACTACCTTAATATTATTTTTTTATCTGTTTCTGTCGATTGAATTGTTTCTACTGGTACTGGTCATATTTTTTTTTTTTTTGGCGTCCACTTATATGACTTCCAACCTGTAAAAGGCCTAAATCATTTGTTAAACTTTTCTTGGGTAACAAAGATATGTGCTGACTTTTCCCAACACCTGTACACTATTGGTTTATGTTTTTTCTAGTTATTTAAATTGAGGCTATAAACAATCATAATTGGTAATTTCTTGTTGTTGTTTCAGTGCATTTAGAAAGCTTTTTTTGCTTTCATTGACTATTTAAACAAATTCATAATAAAATGTTGAACTCATAAAATGTTCATTCAACTAATGAAATTTTTTCTCAATGACAAAAATATTTTATTTTATTCAAATGTCCACATTTTTCTTAGACATATGCCAAAGCACAGTATTTAATTTCCAGGTGTAAAGATAAAATACATATATTATTAGATGCAATTAAGTTAATGGTAGAGTTAAATTATGTAAAAATTTGACATAATTGAGAAATTAATGAAACAAAGCTTTATAGTTTTACTTTAGGAGATATGGAAAATTCATTGCAGAAATAATTGCATTTACCATAAACCATTAGCAGCTCAGCAAATACCTGTCTTAAAAGCTTCATTACTTTATCTATTAAGGAAACTGCTGAATTGTTTCTTTCAATTAACATTCCACATACAGAATGAGATTAACATAAAATCCATGGATTTATCCTCCTGTTTCTGCCTCCTTGTGAGAATGGGTTAGTTCTGGAAATGCAGAATAACATAAAATCATCTATTTTCTGAAATTCTATACTGGTAGTATACTGATTGTACATACCAACACTATTTTACTCATACTGGGAAATGGAAAATGATATATTTCAAAAAACAGTAAAAATTCAGTATCAGTTTGTTTTGAAATAATAAATTAGTATTGAAGTCATTATAGTGATCTCAGATACTTATATTATTCCTCCCATGTGCTAAATGTTGTAAAATATTTCAGAAAAATATCTAAATTTGGTGCCTTTCCTCTTTGGTAATGTGTTTCAGGACAAATTTATAACCTTTTACTAGAAAATGTACTTGACCTACTGATTAGAATTTGGGGAATTTTTAATTAAAACTTACATGAAAATGATCAATGATTTATAAAAGAGTCCGAAAATAGAAGTTGATGATATTACTATTGCTATTACTGCTACCACCACCACAATATATATCATAGGTTTGGGTGGGAGTAATAATCTTTTCTTATTAATTTTGGTTGTTTCTATCCCATAAAAAAAGAGAATGACTAAGAATTAAGTGGCCATGTTAACTGTAAAACCAGGTCTTGGTTAATCTATTGATTATTTCAGGCAAATTACAAACTTATTTAACAAAGAAACTAAGACTTTCTGATAGATGTAATGAAAGCCACGTCTAATTAGTAAGTAATTACCCCTGTCACTTAAAATGATGTATTTTTTTTCCCCATTGATGTTTCTTTCTTTACTAACACTATGAAACAAAGGATCCATGTCAAAATCAGAACTTGCAGCACTGGTCATACCGGGAACGCTTACTTGCCAATTTATAATGGCAAATATATTTATATAATATATAAAATATATAATTACACATATGTAATATATAACTATATATATAATGTATAATATAAATATCACATATTTAAAATGTGTGTCATACTAATAGTTAAGAATATGTCAATAGTTATTAAGAATAATTTTAGTGAGTATGAGAGCCAAATAAATTGTTGAAGAATGATGCCAGGTATTAACACAAACTAATGATTGTATATGTGTATCTACAGTACAGCTTATAGATTGAAGAATCTTTTGTCCCTTGTGTTCTATTATTTTATATCAGATCTCTTTGGGAAAACCTGATTACCTCATTTGTTGGTTAAAAACATGATGCTCAGGCAGACAGTGACTTATCCAAGGACACATGGCCAGTTAGTATATAATGCCATGAAATTTGAGGTAAGTTTTAAAATTATATTGAAGATATTTTCCAAAAAATTAAATAAAAGACAAGCAGAATTTGTAGGTCATCACATTAGTTAATTTCTCAAGACATGCAGGTTCTCATTCTGTCTCCCAAACCAGTGAGGCCAAATGTGCTCCATTAGTAAATTTTTAGATTTAGAAAGTAATATAGGGCACATAATGTATTTGATGTAATATTCTGAGTTGGGTCTGAAGCAGCAATGTTCATATTTCTGCAGCAAACATATGAATATTTACAATAAATCTGATCAAATATCCAAATAGTTTCAAGCAATTTGGATCAACTTCTATGTTTAAACAAGTTTTGGTGTCAAACCTACTTAAAAACTCAGTCTCCAGAAATTTTGGATTTTAAAAGTACAAGTAAAAGATTATATACCTGTAATCTCACTAATGTCCTTTGAAAGATAGGTATATGTTTATCTTAGACAACAACATGCACAAGCATTTACATTATTTCAACCTAACGTGTAGAAATAGGCTATATCAGGAAATATTAAAAATTTATCTTCTGGTTTTAAAGAATTACCTTTCTTTTGGAATTGAATATGATTAAAAAAAATAAGTGAGAGGTAATCTGTGCCTTTAGGAAGCAAGGTTACTTGTCAAAAATTAACAATTTAGTGACATTTTAGATGTTAAGCATTTCTCAGTGTTTATGATTTTCTATTATTTGAGATATAATTAAGTTTTTCTTTAAACAGTATAAAAATAACTTTTCTAATATATCATTTATAATGCAGCATTGTTCTGCAGGTTTGGTAATTTTTCAGAAAGAGAAAGAAGATCTGGGAAAGGATACTGCTGAAGACAGATGAAGGAAAGTAAGAATCCTTTCTATCTGGTAGTGTCTCAGCAAAGGGGTAGAGAAGAAGTGAACTGAGAGCAAACATGAGGTGATGATGCAAAGACATGGAATGTAATTAGTAGATAAAAGAAAACACAGGAGACAAATTGAGGAGTAAGGAGTGTGTGTGCGCACATATGTGGACTTGTATTTGTTTTAGGATTAAGGGAAGAGGCCTGATTTCCTTTGAAGAGGAACTAAGAAAAAAGAAAGGGAGGAATATGACATATTAGGAGAGGGGGGTTAGAAAATAGAATTTGGATTTAAAAGAACTAGGAAGAAGGACTAAAAGTAGAAGGAAAAAACCCTTTCTTTTCATCTGAAACAAACAAATTAATTATAAAATTAATTCAGAAGAAGAAATATCTAAATATATTTAGACAAATACTGACAAAGAAGAGTGAAATGTCCCTAGCCTTATCAGATATTAAAATATAGTATAAAGACTGCAATTAAAACAGTGGGTGATTTTTGTCAGAAGAGGCAGACAGACCATTGTAACACAATAGAAAGTCTAGAAATAGACACAATAGCATGTATGAATTCAAAATCTGCTAAAAGCAGGATCTAAAAATCGATGGAATGGGGTGTGCATTTTAGTAAATGGTATCACATAACTAAGGACTTCCCTGGTGGCTCAGATGGTAAAGAATTTGCCAGCAATTTGGGAGACCTGGGTTCAATCCCTGAGTCAGGAAGATCCCCTGGAGGCGGGCATGGCAACCCACCCCAGTATTCTTGCCTGGAGAATCCCCATGGACAGAGGAGCCTGGTGGGCTACAGCCCATGAGGTCACAAAGAGTCAGACACAATTGAGCTACTTAGCACAGCACAGTACATTATATATCTTAATGTAGAAAATTATCTTAGAAAATACAAAAATGTATTCCCTTGCCTACCAAATATACCAGGATAATTTCCAAATAGATCATATATTTGAATGCAAAAGATGAAACCAAATAAGTAATGAAAAATGTGGAAGAATTCCCCTCTAAACTGGAAGAAAGAAAGTGTCTCTATTACTCAAAAATAGATCAATAATAATGGAACAATTTAAAACTTAGATTAAAATATAAAGTAACAGAAGTATAGGAAAAAACTAGGCTGAGAAAGAAATATCCACAATTAATAACTATAGTTCTAATTTACCCAATGTGTGTGTGTGTGTCTGTGTGAGTGCTCAGTTGCTCAGTTGTGTCCTACACTTCACGAGGCCATGGATGGTGGCCCACGAGGTTACTCTGCCCATGGAATTTCCCAGGCAAGAAACTGGAGTGGGTTGCTATCTCCTATTCAGGGATCTCCTGATCCAGCGATGGAACCTGCATCTTTTTTTGTGTCTTCTGCATTGGCAGGTTGATTCTTTAACCACTGGGCCACCTGGAAAGCCCCCTCTAAATTATTTAAAACAAAAATAAATCCATAAAATTGGCTAGAGTGAAAACAATTCACTGAAAATGACTCTTAATCACATGAAAAGATGCTATACCTCATTATAATAATAAGGCACACTGAGACACCACTTAAATAATCTATTAGAATGGCAAAACACATAAAAGTCTAATGACTTTCTGCTGGCAAGATTTTGGGAAAATAGTCTTTCATACATTGCTGACAGAAATGCAAAATCACACACATTTAAGGATGAAAATTTTTCTAATAGCAAAATTATATACCCTTAATCTCTAACCCAATAATCTCACTTTTAGATATCCATCCCAAAAGTACACTGGGAAAAAATACAAAAGATGTATGCCTATGCCTATTCATTGCAAGACTCTTCATAATTAGAAAAGGCATAAAGGACTCATTTAATAGACTATTAAACCTCTACACAATGAACCAATAGACAGCTTCAAAAAGAAAACTATTTGTATATGCTACTAAATCAGTGATCTCAGGATATACCACTAAGTGGAAGAAGCAATGTGGGAAAAAGAGAAAGGAACATGCTGCCAACTACATTTTAAAGTTTATACTTAAAAATGGAAGAATAAACCATAAGGTTAAAAAAAGTTACTCATTGAGGAAAGAAGGAGATTGTGTAAAAGTGATGGGGAATGATGAAAAATTTTTTTGAATATAACATGTATTAAATATTTGGCTTTGAATTGTGCACAAAGTTTCAGATCAGATCAGTCGCTCAGTCCTGTCTGACTCTTTGCAACTCCATAAATCACAGCACGCCAGGCCTTCCTGTCCAACACCAACTCCCAGAGTTCACTGAGACTCACGTCCATCGAGTCAGTGATGCCATCCAGCCATCTCATCCTCTGTCGTCCCCTTCTCCTCCTGCCCCCAATCCCTGCCAGCATCAGAGTCTTTTCCAATGAGTCAGCTCTTCGCATGAGGTGGCCAAAGTACTGGAGTTTCAGCTTTAGCATCATTCCTTCCAAAGAAATCCCAGGACTGATCTCCTTCAGAATGGACTGGTTGGATCCCCTTGCAGTCAAAGGGACTCTCAAGAGTCTTCTCCAACACCACAGTTTAAGAGCATCAATTCTGTGGCAGATTCATTTTGATATTTGGCAAAACTAATACAATTATGTAAAGTTTAAAAATAAAATAAAATTAAAAAAATAAAATAAAAGCATCAATTCTTTGGCACTCAGCCTTCTTCACAGTCCAACTCTCACATCCATACATGACCACAGGAAAAACCATAGCCTTGACTAGACAGACCTTTGTTGGCAAAGTAATGTCTCTGCTTTTGAATATGCTATCTAGGTTGGTCATAACTTTCCTTCCAAGGAGTAAGTGTCTTTTAATTTCATGGCTGCAGTCACCATCTGTAGTGACTTTGGAGCCCAGAAAAATAAAGTCTGACACTGTTTCCACTGTTTCCCCATCTATTTCCCATGAAGTGGGGACCAGATGCCATGATCTTCGTTTTCTGAATGTTGAGCTTTAAGCCAACTTTTTCACTCTCCACTTTCATCAAGAGGCTTTTGAGTTCCTCTTCACTTTCTGCCATAAGGGTGGTGTCATCTGCATATCTGAGGTCACAAAGTTTACATCACTAAAAAACAAAGTCAAATTTTAGGAAAAGAAATCCTTAGACCTTGAAAACAGAAATGAGTCTAACTTGATATCCAACTGATGGTATAACTACAGCAAGAAGAACTTTTCCAAGACTTGGAATTATTTTACTAAACATTCCTGTTGGGTGAGTCTATAGGGAGTATATTAAAAATTCATGCTTTGGCAATTAGATTGTTAAGAACAGCACTGTATTATTATTATGAAACTGTTTTATGTAAATTGTGAAAAAGCAATATGAATTTTATAATTCCATCATTTCTATTGTTGTTGATGAGCATTAATCTTGGCATAGCATAAAGTACAGCTACAGGATAGAAAAAGTTAAAAAAAATCAAGTAGCCTGCATTTTAATTGTAAGTTTCTTGATGAACTGGAGAATTTGTTTATCTGTCTACCTATCTACCTTCTGCCTAATCTTTTAGCTCTCCCCAACAAATTTAGAAAAAGTAACAAATGCAGCAAAATGAATATCTCTAAAATTTGATTAGCATTTTGAGTGATCCTCGGAGAAGGCAATGGCACCCCACTCCAGTTCTCTTGCCTGGAAAATCCCATGGACGGAGGAGCCTGGTAGGCTGCTGTCCATGGGGTCCTGAGGAGTCGGACACGACTGAGCGACTTCACTTTCACTTTTCACTTTGATGCATTGGAGAAGGAAATGGCAACCCACTCCAGTGTTCTTGCCTGGAGAATCCCAGGGATGGGGGAGCCTGGTGGGCTGCTGTCTCTGGGGTCGCACAGAGTCGGACATAACTGAAGCGACTTAGCAGCAGCAACAGCAGGAGAGATGACTTAATTTGGGAGGGGAGTATTTAGTCCTACAGAGAGCAAGGCAAGTCTGTCACATATGGTTGATGCCATGACAAAAGGACTCAGGAAGCTATCTGAAGGGGCTTCCACTAGTCAAATTTAGAATATGATGAATAATTAATAACATTCATATAAAACCATAAAATACATTTATATCTAGGAATTCATAGCAGTAACAAAAAATAGTTAAAAAAAAAGAAAAGGCAGGGTATAGAATGGACCAATTTAGCCTGGAGATTCAGAGTCTAGGAAACCACAAAGTGAGCTTCTTCAAGAAACAGACTGAGTAAGAAAAATACAAGATGAGGGAAACTTAAAAGTGACTTAACAAACTTGTCACCCATCTCCATGAATGGACCTTAATTGATCCTGATTTAGATAAAAAGTGTAAAACATCATGACATTTGTGAGATCACTGGAAATTTGAACACTTGATGATATTAAAATTGTTTTTAAGTGTGAAAATGGTACATGGTTATATTTTTCTTTAATTTAGCACTTAAATGATAGACATATATATTGAAATATATGGGTCTGAAATTTATGTCTAATTAATATAAGATGTGAAGGAAATTACTGGGCACATACATGGAACAATATCTGATAATTATTGACCTGATAATTGGGCTGGTGCACTGGGACGACCCAGAGGGATGGTATGGGGGGGGAGGAGGGAGGAGAGTTCAGGATGGGGAACACAAGTATACCTGTGGCAGATTCATTTCGATATATGGTGAAACCAATACAATATTGTAAAGTTAAAAAATAAAATAAAAATAAAAAATAAGGAATAAAATTGTACCAATGATCCTAGCCAGCACAATAAGGCATGAAAAGAAATAATTGATAAAAGCAATTGAAAAGTAGGATAAAAGTCATTATTTGTAGACTAAAGAATTATTTGCATGAACAAATCAAGAAGAAAAAAAAAAAAAAAAATGAGTATATGCAGGTTCCTTTGGGCTTCCTTGGTGGCTCAGTGGTAAGGAATCCACCTGCAATGAAGGCGACATGGGCTTGATCACTGGGTTGGGAAGAGCCCTGGAGAAGGAAATGGCTACCCACTCCAGTGTTCTTACCTGGAAAATGCCATAGACAGAGGGGCCTGGTGGGCTACAGTCCATGGGGTCACAAAAGAGTAGGACACGACTTAACAGCTAAACAACAGCAAGGTTTATCATACTAATCTTTCTACACTTATTCATGGCTGAAATTTCTATATTATAAATTTAAAAATGAAGAATAAGACAAGAAGTTCAGTCTTGCACAGAAAGGACACCCTTTCCCTGAAACTTCAAACATTCTGGCTGATTTTTAAAACACTCACCTTTTTATTCTTGCCATCATTCTAGCAAAGGACTTTACCTCTTACTATCATGTCAAATATTACTCATCTTCCTGACAAACACCTACAAGTTTGTGCATTTTAAAGCACTCATCTTTTCTTCCTTGCTTCTCATCTTTGCTTCTATCACCAGTCACATCCACAACTGGGTATTGTTCTTGCTTTCGCTCCATCCCTTCATTCTTTCTGAAGTTATTTCTCCGCTGATTGGTAACATATTGGGCACCTATCGACCTGGGGAATTCCTCTTTCAGTATCCTATCATTTTGCCTTTTCATACTGTTCATGGGGTTCTCAAGGCAAGAATACTGAAGTGGTTTGCCATTCCCTTCTCCATTGGACCACATTTTGTCAGACCTCTCAACCATGACCCGCCCATCTTGGGTGGCCCCACACAGCATGGCTTAGTTTCATTGAGTTAGACAAGGCTGTGGTCCATGTGCTCAGATTGATTAGTTTTCTGTGATTATGGTTTCAGTGTGTCTGCCCTTGGATGCCCTCTCGCAATACCTACCATTTTACTTGGGTTTCTCTTACCTGGGACATGGGGTATCTCTTCACAGCTGCTCCAGCAAAGCACAGCTGCTGCTCCTTACCTTTGATGAGGGGTATCTCCTCACGACTGCCCCTACTGACTTTGAACCTGGAGTAGCTCCTCTCGGCCCTCTTGCATGCACAGCCACTGCTCCTTGGATGTGGGGTTGCTCCTCTCAGCTGCCGCCCCTGACCTCGGGTGTGGGGTGACTCCTCTTGGCCATTTCCCTTGAAACACAGAATGAAGCAGGGCAAAGGCTAATAGAGTTTTGCCAAGAAAATGTACTGGTCATAGCAAACACCCTCTTCCAACAACACAAGAGAAGACTCTACACATGGACATCACCAGATGGTCAATATGAAATCAGATTGATAATATTCTTTCAGGCAAAGCTGGAGAAGCTCTACAGAGTTAGCAAAAACAAGACTGGGAGCTGACTGTGGCTCAAATCATGAACTCCTTATTGCCAAATTCAGACTTAAACTGAAGACAGTAGGGAGAACCACTAGACCATTCATGTATGACCTAAATCAAATCCCTTATGATTATACAGTGGAAGTGAGAAATAGATTTAAGGGACTAGATCTGATAGATAGAGTGCCTGATGAACCATGGATGGAGGTTCATGACATTGTACAGGAGACAGGGATCAAGACCATCCCCATGGAAAAAAAAATGCAAAATGGCTGTCTGGGGAGGCCTTACAAATATCTGTGAAAAGAAGAGAAGCAACAGCAAAGGAGAAAAGGAAAGATATAAGCATCTGAATGCAGAGTTCCAAAGAATAGCAAGAAGAGATAAGAAAGCTTTCCTCAGTGATCAATGCAAAGAAATAGAGGAAACCAACAGAATGGGAAAGACTAGAGATCCCTTCAACAAAATTAGAGATACCAAGGGAACATGTCATGCAAAGATGGACTCGATAAAGGACAGAAATGGTATGGACCTAACAGAAGCAGAAGATATTAAGAAGAGGTGTCAAGAATACACAAAAGAACTGTACAAAAAAGATCTTCATAACCCAGATAATCACGATGGTGTGATCACTCACCTAGAGCCAGACATCCTGGAATGTGAAGTCAAGTGGGCCTTAGGAAGCATCACTACGAACAAAGCTAGTGGAGGTGATGGAATTCGAGTTGAGCCATTTTAAATCCTGAACCTGGAGCTACTCCAGGTTCAAGGTCAGGTGATGATGCTTTGAATGTGCTGCACTCAATATGCCAGCAAATTTGGAAAATTCAGCAATGGCCACAGGCCTGGAAAAAGTCAGTTTCCATTCCAATCCCAAAGAAAGGCAATGCCAAAAAATGCTCAAACTACCACACAATTGGACTCATCTCACAAGCTAGTAAACTAATGCTCAAAATTCTCCAAGCCAGGCTTCAGCAGTACATGAACCGTGAACTTCCAGATGTTCAAGCTGATTTTAGAAAAGGCAGAGGAACCAGAGATCAAATTGCCAACATCTGCTGGATCATGGTAAAAGGAAGAGAGTTCTAGAAGAACATCTATTTCTGCTTTATTGACTATGACAAGGCCTTTGACTGTGTGGATCACAATAAAGTGTAGAGAATTCTGAAAGAGATTTGAATACCAGACCACCTGACCCGCCTCTTGAGAAACCTATTTGCAGGTCAAGAGCAACAGTTAGAACTGGACATGGAACAACAGACTGGTTCCAAATAGGAAAAGGAGTACATCAAGGCTGTCTATTGCCACCCTTTATTTAACTTATATGCAGAGTACATCATGAGAAACGCTGGGCTGGAAGAAGAACAAGCTGGAATCAAGATTGCTGGGAGAAATATCAATAACCTCAGATATGCAGATGACACCACCCTTATGGCAGAAAGTGAAGAGGAACTTTCACTTTCTTCATCAAACCTTTTGATGAAGGTGAAAGAGGAGTGTGAAAAAGTTGGCTTAAAGCTCAACATTCAGAAAATGAAGATCATGGCATCCGGTCCCATCACTTCATGGGAAGTACATGGGAAACAGTGTCAGACTTAATTTTTGGGGCTCCAAAATCACTGCAGATGGTGACTGCAGCCATGAAATTAGAAGACATTTAATCCTTGGAAGGAAAGTTATGGCCAACCTAGATAGCATATTCAAAAACAGAGACATTACTTTGCCAACAAAGGTCTGTCTAGTCAAGGCTATGGTTTTTTCCAGTGGTCATGTATGGATGTGAGAGTTGGATTGTGAAGAAAGCTGAGCACCGAAAAATTGATGCTTTTGAACTGTGGTGTTGGAGAAGACTCTTGAGAGTCCCTTGGACTGCAAGGAGATCCAAGCAGTCCATTCTAAAGGAGATCAGCCCTGGGTGTTTATTGGAAAGATTGATGCTAAAGCTGAAACTCCAACACTTTGGCCACCTTAGGCAAAGAGTTGACTCATTGGAAAAGAGCCTTATGCTGGGAGGGATTTGGGGCAGGAGGAGAAGGGGAGGACAGAGGATGAGATGGCTGGAAGGCATCACTGACTCAATGCACATGAGGTTGGGTAAACTCCGGGAGTTGGTGATGGACAGGGAGTCCTGGTGTGCTGTGATTCATGGGGTCGCAAAGAGTCGGACACGACTGAGTGACTGAACTAAACTGAACTGAAACTTTCCTTTCCACCAATCTGGGCTGTTTTTGGCTTCTGAATGGAGAGCAGATGGACCCCACCACAGTCTTTCAGTAACATTAATATAAACAAAAGTTTCCTGTTTCAGAATTGTAGCTTTTCATAACCAGGAAGTCATATGAAATGAACCATGATTAAAGCCAGAAAGCCTTCTAAAGCATGTAACATGCAAAGGGAAACTTCCTGCATTTTATTATGCATATGACCCGTGTTCACAATCCCCTGTGTTTGCCATCTGTGGATGGAAGTTTGAGCTACAACATACATGTGTTGCTGGCTTTCAAAGTAATAAATTTAAATTATCAATTTAAGTAAGGTCAGAAGGCAGATCAATAAGATCCGGAACACAGGTATACCTGTGGTGGATTCATTTCGATATTTGGCAAAAACTAATACAATATTGTAAAATTTAAAAAATAAAATAAAATTTAAAATAAATAAATAAATACATTAAATTAAATTAAAACTTTCCAAAAAAATAAAATGAAATAAAAAAATAAAGTGAATATAAAATATGGAGGCTTAGTCAATGCCCTACACACAATTCATAGTAGCAAGCTATGAAATTGAAATTGTCTCACACTTAAAGTCAATAAAAAATGCAAATATTCATTAACATTTGTTTCAAAACAGTACTGTAGAGAGTGATATCAAAACAATTTGTTAAGCCCTCATTGCTGCATAATTAGAGCCCGACTGATCTGATCTGATTTCTCTCTTTTTTTAGATTGAACTTTTTTTTTAAGTTAAAGACTATAAATTATTTACAATGTGTTAGTTTCAGGTATACAGTACAAAGATTCAGATATACATATGTATTAACTATATATATGTAGAATTCCATTTATAAAATAAAGTCTCTTATGAAGCTATGAAGGTTAAACAAATTATACACGTATTATTTATATACAATTTTTCAGAGTCTTTCCCCTTTTAGCTATTATAAGATACTGAATAGAGTTATCTATGCTATACAGAAGGCCCTTGTTGGTTATCTATTTTATATATACTTGCATGCATACATTAATCTATTGGAATAAGATAATATTTCACTCAAAATAGAAACCTCTTTTGAGCTATAAATTTAGGTTGGAAGTATTAAAGTTCTAATACTGTGGTTTTGCAAAAATAGATGCCTAAAGTCTTAACTTACTCTGGTCTTACCTGGTTGATATATACTGAGAATCCTCTTGTCTGAAAGTAAAATATATAAAACTGCAAGTAATATCTACCATCAGTAAAGAATATCAATCTATGTTCATTATTTTCAGTTTATGTGGACTTTATAGCAAAAATGAAAATGTTAGTTCATTCATATTTAGATACTTGGCTTGCACAGATTTGTGAATCACAATCTTAAATTTATTTGAAGTATTCTTTCTAGTCATAACTCCCTGTAATAGTTTTATTTCCCATAAATATGTGGAAACATTAATTTTGTCAGATCAAATACTCAAGATATCATGCTCATATAATGTCACTGATAAGTCACAGAACCAGAAGTTAATATATAGTTTAGGGAAGAAGTTGAAGATTAGCTTATTTTCCAAGTAAAGGATAAAACACTTTATCTTTGTGAATGCTTTTCTTAGTTGTGTGAACCAGGAGTTATATCAAGTATATATGTGCTAAATAATACTAGATCCCCTAGTCACCACTGTGTTGAATTCCCCCAAAGGAAAGAATATCATGACTTACATAAAAAGCCATAGGACTCACAAGGCATTTTTAAATGGCACCCCACTCCAGTACTCTTGCCTGGAAAATCCCATGGATGGAGGAGCCTGGTAGGCTGCAGTCCATGGGGCTGCTAAGAGTCGGACACGACTGAGCGACTTCACTTTCACTTTTCACTTTCATGCATTGGAGAAGGAAATGGCAACCCACTCCAATGTTCTTGCCTGGAGAATCCCAGGGACGGGGAAGCCTGGTGGGCTGCCGTCTATGGGGTCACACAGTGTCGGACACGACTGAAGTGACTTAGCAGCAGCAGCAATATAGGTAACATCTTTTTTTATATTTCAGTTTAACTAAAGAAAAAGGAAGTGAGAAGGATTTGGGGATTAAGAAATCTAAACTGAAAACACAGAGATAGTTATTTGTATGCTTGGACTTTACATCCCTTTTTTTCCTCCTTCCAATAGGATATAATAAAAAGTATACCAAATTTATATGTATTAAGATACACAAATCTGAGTGATGTTGTGGATACTTTCCAGCTCTGGGCCGACAATAAAACTACATAACCACTGTGTAAAATAAGAATGATGATACTCACGTTCTACCTCATAGAAATACTGTGCAAATTCCTACATTAATATATAAAGAAAACATGTCACCTGTAAACTCCTACACATAATAATAATATTATATCCTAGTAGGAATGATGATCCACAATATCAGTCATTGGTAATAAATGTGAAATTATTCTATTACTGGGTACTAAATGTGTGTGAGGAGTGGGTGTGCAAGCACATGTGCTTGTGCATTTTAAAAGATCTATTTATACTTTCCCAAGGCCATTTCATCACCTGGTTGTAGCTCTATTGTGTTCCTAACATGACATCATGACCAACAGGAGATATTAGAATGGTGCTAAGATACAGGATCATGGTTTCATTGTAGAACCTTTTCCTGAACTTAAAGTCAGAGTTATAAAATGCTTAACACCAAGTATTCTGGCATCAGATAGAGCTGAGTTTAAATACACTTACCGGTTCTGTATTCCTTGTTATGTAACTTAAATTCTTTAAGACTGTCCCCAGTGCCTTATCTGAAAACTGATCATTATATTCTTACTTTGTTCACAGTGTTTCTCCAAGCAAATCTAGGAGATGCACATGAAAATTAAATAACAGAATGCCTGTCTCAGTAAATGCTCAATCAATATTAGTTAATATTCTGATTGATAATCTCATACAAAAATGGGGAAAATAAAAATAAATAATTAAGAGGAGCTATATAAAAAGCAAAACATAAGTATGAAAAAGACAGGAATGACTCATATTTTGGTGTAATTTTCTCTATCAGTGAGTATATTTCACAAGAAATCAAGGTAATATATACAAATTCTTGGAGAAAAAAATTTCTTTGGTTAAATTTTGTGGAATATGAAAAAGCGGAATAAGTATTTAAGTCAAAGAGATTTATTGTTTTGCTTCCATGAATTATTTTTCAGTGTTTCTATGTATAATGGGATAACTCTGGCTTGACTTATTAGTAGTTTACTTGTTAGAAGTCTCACATAATTATTCATTTTTTAAAAAAAAGATTTAACACTAATATTTGTGAGAATAAAAATAGATTTACATGTTTTCATGGTCTGAATTCAGAGTTCAAGGAATAGCAAGGAGAGATAAAAAGCTTTCTTCAGTGATCAGCAAAAAGAAAGAGAGGAAAACAATAGAATGTGAAAGACTAGAGATTACTTTAAGAATATCAATCCCACTGCTGGGCATACACACTGAGGAAACCAGAATTGAAAGAGACACTTGTACCCCAATGTTCATCACAGCACTGTTTATAATAGCCAGAACATGGAAGCAACCTAGATGTCCATCAGCAGATGAATGGGTAAGAAAGCTGTGGTACATATACACAATGGAGTATTACTCAGCCATTAAAAAGAATACATTTGAAGCAGTTCTAATGAGGTGGATGAAACTGGAGCCTATTATACAGAGTGAAGTAAGCCAGAAAGAAAAACACCAATACAGTATACTAACGCATATATATGGAATTTAGAAAGTGGTAACAATAACCCTGTGTATGAGACAGCAAAAGAGACACTGATGTATATAACAGTCTTTTGGACTCTGTGGGAGAGGGAGAGGGTGGGAAGATTTGGGAGAATGGCATTGAAACATGTATAATATCATGTATGAAACAAGTCACCAGTCCAGGTTCAATGCAAAATACTGGATGCTTGGGGCTGGTGCACTGGGACGACCCAGAGGGATGGTATGGGGAGGGAGGAGGGAAGATGGCTCAGGATGGGAACACATGTATACCTGTGGCAGATTCATTTCGATATTTGGCAAAACTAATACAATATTGTAAAGTTAAAAAAAAAAGAATATCAGAGATACCAAGGGAACATTTCATGCAAAGATGGGCTCGATAAAGGACAGAAATGGTACGGACCTAACAAAAGCAGAAGATATTAAGAAAAAGTGGCAAAAATACAAAGAAGAACTATCGAAAAAGATCTTCATGACCCAGATAATCACGATGGTGTGATCACTCACCTAGAGCCAGACATCCTGGAATGTGAAGTCAAGTGGGCTTTAAGAAGCATCACTAAGAACAAAGGTAGTGGAGATGATGGGATTCCAGTTCAGCTTTTTCAAATCCTAAAAGATGAAGTGGCCACAGGACTGGAAAAGGTCAGCTTTCATTCCAGTCCCAAAGAAAGGCAACGCCAAAGAATGCTCAAACTACTGACCAATTACACTCATCTCACACGCTAGCAAAGTAATGCTCAAAATTCTCCAAGCCAGGCTTCAGTGGTGAACTGTGAACTTCCAGATGTTCAAGCTGATTTTAGAAAAGGCAGAGAAACCAGAGACCAAATTGCCAGCATTCACTGGATCATCGAAAAAGCAAAAGAGTTCCAGAGAAACATCTATTTCTGCTTTATTCACTTTGCCAAAGCCTTTGACTGTGTGGTCACAATACACTGTGGAAAATTCTGGACGAGATGGGAATACCAGACCACCTGACTTGCCTCTTGAGAAATCTGTATGCAGGTCAGGAAGCAACAGTAAGAACTGAACATGGAACAACAGACTGGTTCCAAATAGGAAAAGGAGTACATCAAAGTTGTATATTGTCACTATGCTTATTTAACTTATATGTAGAGTACATCATGAGAAATGCTGGGCTGAATGAAGCACAAGCTGGAATCAAGATTGATGGGAGAAATATCAATAACCTCAGATGTGCAGATGACACCACCTTTATGGAAGAAAGTGAAGAAGAACTAAAGAGACTCTTGATTAAAGTGAAAGGGGAGAGTGCAAAAGTTGGCTTAAAGCTCAACATTCAAAAAATTAAGATCATGCCATCCGGTCCCATCACTTCATGGCAAGTACATGCAGAAACAGTGGCAGACTTTACTGGGTGGGGGGGGTGGGGCTCCAAAATCACTGCAGATGGTGACTGCAGCCATGACATAAAAATACACTTACTCCTTGGAATAAAATTTATGGCTAACATAGACATCATATTAAAAAGCAGAGACATTACTTTGCCAACAAAGTTCCATCTAGTCAAGGCTATGGTTTTCTAATAGTCTTGTATGGATGTGTGAATTGGAGTATAAAGAAATCTGAGCACCAAAGAATTGATGCTTTTGAACCATGGTGCTGCAGAAGACTCTTGAGAGTCTCTTGGACTATAAGGAGAGCCAACCAGTCCATCCTAAAGGAAATCAGTCCTGAATGTTCATTGGAAGGACTGATGCTGAAGCATCCAATACTTTGGTTACCTGATGCAAAGAGATGACTTATTAGAAAAGACCCTGAGGCTGGGAAAGATTGAAGGCAGGAGGAGAAGGGGATGATAGAGGATGAGATGGTTGGATGACATCACCAACTCAATGGACATGAGTTTGAATAAACTCTGGGAGTTGGTGATGGATAGGGAGGCCTGGCATGCTGCAGTCCATGCGGTCGTGAACAATCGGTTACAACTGTGTGACTAAACTGAACTGATGACTCTCCTAGTGCTTTAAGCCCATAAAATCTTTCTTTTTCTTCTCCGTTTAGGATCTTGAATACTATTATCATGTAATTACTAACTACATGGTAGATGTCTTCCCTTAAGAAATGAATTAATTATTTTATAATTACCTAAATGCTATTTAATTGATATTTAAATTAATCATAAATTATTAAAATATTGTAAATTAATGCTTTTAAATTCATTAATCTGAGTAAGTCTCCTTGGTTCATAAAAGCAAACTGAGAAATAATTTAGGCTTTATTTTGGCTGCTTGTATTATTTTCCTAGGAGCCTCATAAATGATTCATAAATATGCAGACACTAGACAGCATATATGTTACTCATTTTACTTTTTATCATATGTTTAGGAAGTTACACTCCAAGAGAACTACTTCAGCTTTTATGTTTCTACAGACCAGAGTCTGTAGAGAATGTATGGATGTTAAGAGTATGGGATAATGATGGAAGATTAAGTTGAATCAGGCAGAATTTACTGCCATGACAGCCATACGGAGGCTCGGTTTTTGGCTCTGACTTGATAACTGGTTGTACCACCTGCAGATAAGCATGCTTTCTGAATTATGCCACTGCCTACTGTCAAGTCTTTGCTATGAGCTGCACAGTTTTAAGTTGCATTTGTTCAGTCCTCTCATACTTCTTTCTGGGTTTCACCAATTTAAGTTAGAAGCTTCAATCTTTGGCATTTAAGAACAAGAGGGTGGAACTGGGGCTCTGTGTCACAGGTCTCAAGACTTCTTTGTGTGTTCCACCTTGAGTTGCGTGTCTAGATTCCAGTAAAGGGCATGACTGGCACTAAGCTCAGTGAAAGATCCTTATCCTGTGCCCATTGGCTATGTGTCTAAAGCAGACATCAAATTCCATTCCAAAGAGTGTTCAGGGAAAACCCTGGGTACCACAGAGATAGATTATGTGGGTACTTATGTGGAAGAAGAGTAGTTGCCATGCTGAAATCCACACTCCTGAAAACAGCTCCCTGGAACCCTACAAAATGCTTCTGTTGCTGCTGCCTGTACCTCTGCAATAACAAAGATGCTGATACCCAGAGTCATAAGAAGTATCCATAGGGCACTGCAGCTAAGTTAAGCTTCAATGAATATTCATATTCTTATGGAAAGAATCTATATAAAATGTTATTATTGATCCAAGTATATTAAAGCTTATAAATTACTTCTTCCTTATGAAAACTGGAATGACTCAGATCAACCTTATAATTTTATATTCAGTTCTAATTTCATAAACTCCAGCAGTCATGCACCAAGAAGCTGTGAGTAAAGGCTTAATTTATTTCCTGTGGCAGGGCAAAGTGAAAGAATGATGTCCATGCAGTTTAAGGCACTAAGTGAGCAGAAAGCCAGGGCTGTGTAGTTAAATCAAGCAGACTGGATGCATTTAAATAGCTTCTTGCTACTAGATGTGCCAGTGCAACTCTTTTTTTTTTTTTTTTTTCTTTTTATTGAAGGATAATTGCTTTACGTAATTTTTCTTTTCTGTCAAACCTCAGCATGAATCAGCCATAGGTGTACATATATCCCCTCCTTTTTGAACCTCCCTCCCATTGCCCTCCCATCCCACCCCTCTAGATTGATACAGAGCCACTGTTTGAGTTTCCTGAGCCATACAGCAAATTCCGTTGGCTATCTATTTTACATATGGTAACGTCGTTTCCATGTTACTCTTTCCATGCATGTCATCCTCTCCTCCCCACTCCCCATGTCCATAAGTCTGTTCTCTGTATCAGTTTCTCCTTTGTTGCCCTGTAAATAAATTATTCAGTACCATTTTTCTAGATTCCGTATATATGTGTTAGAATGTGACATTTATCTTTCTCTTTCTGACTCATTTTACTTTGTATAATAGGTTCTAGGTTCATCCACCTAATCAGAACTGACTCAAATGCATTCCTTTTTATGGCTGAGTAATATTCCATTGTTTATACATACCACCAGTTCTTTATTAATTCATCTGTTGATGGACATCTAGGTTGCTTCCATGTTCTAACTATCATAAAAAGTGCTTTAGTGAAAAATGGTATACATGTGTCTTTTTCAATTTTGGTTTCCTCAGGGTAAATGCCTAGGAGTGAGACTGCTGGGTCATATAGTGGTTTTATTCCTAGTTTTTTAAAGGAATCTCCATACTGTCTTCCATAGTGGCTGTACCAATTTACATTTCCACCAACAGTGCAAGAACATTCCCTTTTCTCCACACCGTCTCCAGCATTTATTGCTTGTAGATTTTTGATGATGTCCATTCTGACTGGTGTGAGGTGATATCTCATTGTGGTTTTGATTTGCATCTCTCTAATAATGAGCGATGTTGAGCATCTTTTCATGTGTTTGTTAGTCATCTGTATAGTGAAACTCTTAACTTAAAATAAATAAGACAAGTAAGAAATGCTTTCCTAGGGTTGAAAACAAATAAGACAAGAATTAGTAGAGCTAGGAAATATTAGAAAAAGAATAATAAATAAAAGTATCCAAGAGTAAAATTTTATAAGAGAAAAATGAAAGAATATTATAGATTAACTCAGACACATGGTGTGTGTATGTGTATGAATTAAAATACATTTCAGGTAAGTGAATATATCTACATTTGAAAATATTATAAAGCATTTATCCAAATCACTGGAATAGTTACTATTATTTTATTTATAAATTTAAGTGTATTGACACAAACATTTTCTGAAGCAGTGTCATCCACTCAGAAATAATGCAGCAGTGAAAAAAATGATGAGAAGGGATCTATGTTATTCCATATACCTTACCATATACAATTATTTGCCATTAACTGTGAACAATTCACTTAAAACATTTCTGATATTTTCTAATTAATGAAGAGATAATAATAAGTTCCCGACATAATTTCCACTCTGCTATGTGTGGAGAACAGGCAAAGTTCACACACAGTAGTAAAAGTAGGAGCAAACTTTAAACATAGATAATTTGGTTCCAAGTCCAGAGCTTATTTGGTCAGGCAAAATAATTGGATAAATGTTTCTTCTAGGAACAGAGACAGAAGAAGCATAAAGAATGGCTAAAATACAGAAGTCTAAAATCCAGCTACAAGAAATTGACTTGGTATGGTAGGCATCAAAAATCCACTATATATGCATCATTCAAAGAAAATGATCATTTATCTGTATGAATTAGGCAAGATCTTGAAGGAAGAGAATTCAGATACAGCATATCCACCAATAAGTCATTAAATCCAAGAATAGGCATGAAAAGCTCACATCTGCTTTTTGTGAAATCTTTCTTGTACGTTTGCTGACTCATTCCAAGCACCTAGGCTCAGGAAATGTCTAATTCTGGGAGATAAGACACAGAAGATATGGCAGATAATGAGTTTGTTCTTCATGCTTAGAAATTAGAACAGCAAGCTCATAAAACACAAATGTGCCCTCCATCAACCTCAGAGTAATCACTGAAACCAAAAGAGTCAATGAGTGCTCCAAGGTCATATGTGGAAAAAGAGGAAAGACTATACACATGGCTTTGATGAATGCCTGGTTTTGGTTTTTGTCAGTTCCTGTGTTGATTCTCAAACAAAGCACTTTGAGATCTTAAAGCAGGTGACGGAAAAGAGAGAAGTGGCCAGAAATTGGCAGAGGCTCCTTTAGTGAAATCTAATGATTAAAAAAAAAAAGGTTCTGGTGTCAGAATGTGAATGAGTTCAAATCCAGGTCTTCTACTTCCTAAGATTTTTATTTTATCAAGTTAAGTGTCTCAGCCTCAGCTTATTTACAAATGGGAATAACATCATATGCTATATTAACTTTCTGTGTGGATTAAATAAGAACGTGTTCAGCATTGGGCAGAGATCAAGATTAACACTCTTGGGGAGACAATCTGCAGTGAAGCTTAACCCACCCTTAAATCATGGTGTACTTCCTGAAATTCAAAGATGAAGGCACATCCTAGGATAGGAGGTAAATCCCTACCTCTCCTTGAGGTCCTGAGTTCTAGAGCCAATCCCAGGACAGATTAGAGACAAACTTTCAGATGGAAGATCACAGTACCAGAATCTAAAATGAGTTGGTATTGGGACTTCCTAGGTGGTCCAGAGGTTGAGAGTTCATCTTCCAATGCGGGGGGATATGGGTTTAATTCCTGGTCTGGGAGCTAAGATCTCACATGCCTTGGAACCAAAAAAAAAACAAACATAAAACAGAAGCAATATTGTAACAAATTCAATAAAGATTTAAAACATATTTTTAAATAAAATGACTTGTTATAGGCAGAAACTGAACAGAACACAAAAGGAGGAAAAGAAATAAACCAGGATAAACAAGTTATTCATAAAAAAAAAACTGACCAGAGAATTTTAAGGTGTAAGAGAAATGAACCCAGTTAAAGCTTCTATAGTGTTTAAACAAATTACAACTAATTTAAAATGCCAATACTTTTGGCTAAAAGAGATTTTTAGTAAGAACAGAATTGATCAGAGTGAGGAAAAAACTGAGAGACATGGATAAGGAATACAATGGACATCATATTTGAACTCTTCTGAGAGTTTAACAGCAAGAGTAAAATAAGAAAAAATAGAATAAAAAGGGAACGTTTCTTGAGGTGAACTTCATGGCAAATAGATGTAGAAACAGTAGAAACAGTGTCAGACTTTAATTTTAGGGGCTCCAAAATCACTGCAGATGGTAACTGTAGCCATAAAATTAGAAGATGCTTACTCCTTGGAAGAAAATGTATGACCAACCTAGATAGCATATTGAAAAGCAGAGACATTACTTTGCCAAGAAAGGTCCATCTAGTCAAGGCTATGGTTTTTCCAGTGGTCATGTATGGATGTGAAAGTTGGACTGTGAAGAAGGCTAAGAGCTGAAGAATTTATGCTTTTGAACTGTGGTGTTGGAGAAGACTCTTGAGAGTCCCTTGGACTGCAAGGAGATCCAACCAGTCTATTCTAAAGGAGATCATGTCATCTGCAAATAGTGAGAGTTTTACTTTTTCTTTTCCAATTTGGATTCCTTTTATTTCTTTTTCTGCTCTGATTGCTGTGGACAAAACTTCCAAAACTATGTTGAATAGTAATGGTGAAAGTGGGCACCCTTGTCTTGTTCCTGACTTTAGAGGAAATGCTTTCAATTTTTCACCATTGAGGATAATGTTTGCTGTGGGTTTGTCATATATAGCTTTTATTATGTTGAGGTATGTTCCTTCTATTCCTGCTTTCTGGAGAGTTTTATCATAAATGGGTGTTGAATTTTGTCAAAGGCTTTCTCTGCATCTATTGAGATAGTCATATGGTTTTTATTTTTCAGTTTGTTAATGTGGTGTATTACATTGATTGATTTGTGGATATTGAAGAATCCTTGCATCCCTGGGATAAAGCCTACTTGGTCATAGTGTATGATCTTTTTAATGTGTTGTTGGATTCTGATTGCTAGAATTGTGTTAAGGATTTTTGCATCTATGTTCATCAGTGGTATTGGCCTGTAGTTTTCTTTTTGTGGGATCTTTGTCAGGTTTTGGTATTAGGGTGATGGTGGCCTCATAGAATGAGTTTGGAAGTTTACCTTCCTCTGCAATTTTCTGGAAGAGTTTGAGCAGGATAGGTGTTAGGTCTTCTCTAAATTTTTGGTAGAATTCAGCTGTGAAGCCACCTGGACCTGGGCTTTTGTTTGATGGAAGATTTTTGATTACAGTTTCAATTTCCGTGCTTGTGATGGGTCTGTTAAGATTTTCTATTTCTTCTTGGTCCAGTTTTGGAAAGTTGTACTTTTCTAAGAATTTGTCCATTTCTTCCACGTTGTCCATTTTATTGGCATATAATTGTTGATAGTAGTCTCTTATGATCCTTTGTATTCCTGTGTTGTCTGTTGTGATCTCTCCATTTTCATTTCTAATTTTATTGATTTGATTTTTCTCCCTTTGTTTCTTGATGAGTCTGGCTAATGGTTTGTCAATTTTACTTATCCTTTCAAAGAACCAGCTTTTGGCTTTGTTGATTTTTGCTGTGGTCTCTTTTGTTTCTTTTGCATTTATTTCTGCTCTAATTTTTAAGATTTCTTTCCTTCTACTAACCCTGGGGTTCTTCATTTCTTCCTTCTCTAGCTGCTTTAGGTGTAGAGTTAGGTTATTTATTTGACTTTTTCTTGTTTCTAGAGGTATGCCTGTATTGCTATGAACTTTCCCCTTAGGATTGCTTTTAGAGTGTCCCACAGGTTTTGGGTTGTTGTGTTTTCATTTTCATTCGTTTCTATGCAAATGTTGATTTCTTTTTTGATTTCTTCTGTGATTCATTGGTTATTCAGCAGCGTGTTGTTCAGCCTCCATATGTTGGAATTTTTAATAGTTTTTCTCCTGTAATTGAGATCTAGTCTTAATGCATTGTGGTCAGAAAAGATGCTTGGAATGATTTCTATTTTCTGAATTTTCCAAGGCTAGATTTATGGCCCAGGATGTGATCTATCCTGGAGAAGGTTCCATGTGCGCTTGCAGATGACATGACTCTCTACATAGAAAACCCTAAAGACTCCACCAGAAAATTACTAGAACTAATCAATGACTATAGCAAAGTTGCAGGATATAAAATCAACACACAGAAATCCCTTGCACTCCTATACACTAATAATGAGAAAACAGAAAGAGAAATTAAGGAAACAATTCCATTCACCATTGCAACGGGAAGAATAAAATACTTAGGAATAAAACTACCTAAAGAAACTAAAGACCTATATATAGAAAAAACTATAAAACACTGGTGAAAGAAATCAAAGAGGACACTAATAGATGGAGAAATATACCATGTTCATGGATTGGAAGAATCATATAGTGAAAATGAGTATACTACCCAAAGCAATTTATAGATTTAATGCAATCCCTATCAAACTACCAACAGTATTCTTCACAGAGCTAGAACAAATAATTTCACAATTTGTATGGAAACACAAAAACCTCGAATAGCCAAAGCGATCTTGAGAAAGAAGAATGGAACTGGAGAAATCAACCTGCCTGACTTCAGGGTCTACTACAAAGCCACAGTCATCAAGACAGTATGGTACTGGCACAAAGACAGAAATATAGATCAATGGAACAAAACAGAAAGCCCAGAGATAAATCCATGCACATATGGACACCTTATCTTTGACAAAGGAGGCAAGAATATACAATGGATTAAAGACAATCTCTTCAACAAGTGGAGCTGGGAAATCTGGTCAACCACTTGTAAAAGAATGAAACTAGAACACTTTCTAACACCACACACAAAAAATAAACTCAAAATGGATTAAAGATCTCAACGTAAGACCAGAAACTATAAATCTCCTAGAGGAGAACATGGGCAAAACACTCTCTGACATACATCACAGCAGGATCCTCTATGACCCACCTCCCAGAATATTGGAAATAAAAGCAAAAATAAACAAATGGGACCTAATTAACCTTAAAAGCTTCTGCACAACAAAGGAAACTATTAGCAAGGTGAAAAGACAGCCTTCAGAATGGGAGAAAATAATAGCAAATGAAGCAACTGACAAACAACTAATCTCAAAAATATATAAGCAACTCCTACAGCTCAACTCCAGAAAAATAAATGACCCAATCAAATAGTGGGCCAAAGAACTAAATAGACATTTCTCCAAAGAAGACATACAGATGGCTAACAAACACATGAAAAGATGCTCAACATCACTCATTATCAGAGAAATGCAAATCAAAACTACTATGAGGTACAATTTCACACCAGTCAGAATGGCTGTGATCCAAAAGTCTACAAGTAATAAATGCTGGAGAGGGTGTGGAGAAAAGGGAACCCTCTTACACTGTTGGTGGGAATGCAAACTAGTACAGCCACTATGGAGAACAGTGTGGAGATTCCTTAAAAACTGGAAATAGAACTGCCTTATGATCCAGCAATCCCACTGCTGGGCATACACACTGAGGAAACCAGAAGGGAAAGAGACACGTGTACCCCAATGTTCATCGCAGCACTGTTTATAATAGCCAGGACATGGAAGCAACCTAGATGTCCATCAGCAGATGAATGGATAAGAAAGCTGTGGTACATACATACTATGGAGTATGACTCAGCCATAAAAAGAATACATTTGAAGCAGTTCTAATGAGGTGCATGAAACTGGAGCGTATTATACAGAGTGAAGTAAGCCAGAAAGAAAAACACCAATACAGTATACTAACGCACATATATGGAATTTAGAAAGATGGTAACAATAACCCTGTGTACGAGACAGCAAAAGAGACACTGATGTATAGAACAGTCTTTGGATTCTGTGGGAGAGGGAGAGGGTGGGAAGATTTGGGAGAATGGCATTGAAACATGTAAAATATCATGTATGAAACGAGTTGCTAGTCCAGGTTCAATGCACCATACTGGATGCTTGGGGCTGGTGCACTGGGACCACCCAGAGGGATGGTATGGGGAGGGAGGAGGGAGGAGGGTTCAGGATGGGGAACACATGTATACCTGTGGAGGATTCATTTTGATATTTGGCAAAACTAATACAATTTTGTAAAGTTAAAAAAAAATATTCTAGAACTAGATAAAGATGATGGTTATGCAACATTGTTAATGTGCTAAGTGCTACTGAATTGTTCATTTTAAAATGGTTAACTTTATGTTGTGTGGATTTCACTATAAGAATAAAACAAAATAAAAAAGCAAAAAAAATAAAGGAGATCAGCCCTGGGTGTTCCTTGGAAGGAATGATGCTAAAGCTGAAACTCCAGTACTTTGGCCACCTCATGAGAAGAGTTGACTCACTGGAAAAGACTCTGATGCTGGGAGGGATTGGGGGCAGGAGGAAAAAGAGACAACAGAGGATGAGATGGTTGGATGGCATCACCGACTCGATGAATGTAACTTTGAGTGAACTTCAGGAGTTGGTGAGGGACAGGGAGGCCTGATGTGCTGCGATTCATGGGGCCGCAAACAATCGGTCACAACTGAGCGACTGAACTGAATTGAACTGAAGTGACTGAACACATTTGAAGGTTGAGAGAGAGAACGACACCAAAAAAAGTTGGAAAGAACAGAAATTGTGGAAGAAAAGAAGTAGAATTACAAGGATAAATATATTTTAATATCTAAAAAGCAGTTAGAGCTTTTTCTTCATAAAAGGATTTTAAGCAGTTATTTATATTGGAAAACTCAAATTTACCAGCAAATTAGAGGGAAGAAGCTTAGTTTGCACGAGGAATTAACTGGAGGATTTTAAGTCCTAGAACAGTAACTATGAGAAAGAAAGCAATGACGGGAAGAAAGTTACAAGTCAACTTCCAATTGGCTACAAAAATTCACAAATGAACCAAAACTTCGACTTTCTGAATTTATAATGGTAAGTTAGAGAAAAGAGGAGATAGTAAACTTGACATCTGAATTAAACGTGCAGAACATATGAATCGACATGGAAAACCACAACAGTGGCAAAATCTGCATTCAAAAAATTAACTCCACTTTCAAACATGAACCTACACAATTTTTAGCCAAATGCAAACTCCTTTTAGGGACACGGTGTGACCACTAACTAGTGTTTCTACTACCGTGGACCAGGCTTGGATTCACACTCAATAATGCCCTTAGGAGAGGCAAGGTGAAGCACTTTGGCTTGTGACATGTTCCTAAAACACTTCCTGAAATAATGTCTGCCAGTACATTATAAATAAAATGAAAACTTGTTGATCAGGTCAAGTCAAATACTGGTACAAATGAAAAATTTTAGAAATATATGCTTAATCTCATTAGTACCTTTTCAAAGCATTACAAAACATATTCTAATAAATAAACCATAAAACTTTAAGATAAGCTCCCAAACCTTGCCTTTGCCAGCACTGTATTCTGCATTAAACCAGAATTTCAATTTGCATCACCTGCAGGCAGCTATGGTAGCTGGACCTGCTGAGCAACTTCATGCTAAACAAATGTTAGACTGTCTGTATACTATCATGTGAAAAGGTCAGAAAGCAGCTAAAACACTCTTACAGCCCAAAGAGAAGCTTCTTTAGTACATATTTTGTAAATTCCAAAGGAATCAATATATAGAAAAAAAAAATTAGAATATTTAAGAATATAGCAGAGCTAGAGCTTATTAAACCTTAAATAAATTATGCAGACTGCTCAGAATAATTTAATAAACATTTGCATTTATTAAAAAGCTTCAAAATGTGGAGAACACACCAGTCATTCCGTCAAAATTTCTGAAATTATGATAATACACAACTTCAATGAGTTCAAAAATAGACTCATATTTTTGGTTGGCAATTTTGACACAAAAAGTTTCACACTTTTGAAATTATTCCACAGTAGGCTGAATTGTACCACCGCTTCGACATTCAAAATGCAATTTTTAAAGTTGAAAATACTTATATTTGTAATAGTTTCCTTAATTATATTAATGTTTGGGAGTTTATGTTAAGTACTAAGGCCATAATGACTATTATTTAACACGATATACATGAAGAAAGTGGAAAATAAAATAAAAATGCAAATCACATAAAGATAAATAAAGGTTTCAGGAATATAAATGTATAAGAAGGAATCCATCTCAGGTTCTATCGTTGCCATAACTGTTCCCTCAGGAACAGAAGCAAACTAACGGTATGTTTTATGTCAAGACCCCCACTCCTTCTCAGTCCCACCTGATTGCACTGAAGGTGGCGCATCCCTTGAGGACAGGTCACCTACAACAAAGCTGGTGGAGGTGATGGATTCCAGTGGAGCTATTCCAAATCCTGAAAGATGATGCTGTGAAAGTGCTGCACTCAATATGCCAGCAAGTTTGGAAAACTCAGCAGTGGCCACAGGACTGGAAAACGTCAGTTTTCATTCCAATCCCAAAGAAAGGCAATGCCAAAGAATGCCTAAACTACCACACAATTTCACTCATCTCACATGCTAGTAAAGTAATGCTCAAAATTCTCCAAGCCAGGCTTCAGCAATACGTGAACCGTGAACTTCCTTATGTTCAAGCTGGTTTTAGAAAAGGCAGAGGAACCAGAGATCAAATTGCCAACATCCGCTGGATCGTGGAAAAAGCAAGAGAGTTCCAGAAAAACATCTATTTCTGCTTTATTGACTATGCCAAAGCCTTTGACTGTGTGGATCACAATAAACTGTGGACAATTCTGAAAGAGATAGGAATACCAGACCACCTGACCTGCCTCTTGAGAAATCTGTATGCAGGTCAGGAAGCAACAGTTAGAACTGGACATGGAACAACAGACTGGTTCTAAATAGGAAAATGAGTACGTCAAGGCTGTATATTGTCACCCTGCTTATTTAACTTCTATGCAGAGTACATCATGAGAAACGCTGGGCTGGAAGAAGCACAAGCTGGAATCAAGATTGCCGGGAGAAATATCAATAACCTCAGATATGCAGATGACACCACCCTTATGGCAGAAAGTGAAGAGGAACTAAAAGAAGCCTCTTGATGAAAGTGAAAGTGGAGAGTGAAAAGGTTGGCTTAAAGCTCAACATTCAGAAAACGAAGATCATGGCATCTGGTCCCATCACTCATGGAAATAGATGGAGAAACAGTGTCAGATTAATTTTGGAGGGCTCCAAAATCACTGCAGATGTGACTGCAGCCATGAAATTAAAAGACTTTGGAAAGAAAGTTTTAGATAGCATATTCAAAAGCAGAGACATTACTCCAAAAAGGTCCGTCTAGTCAAGGCTATGGTTTTCAGTGGTCATGGGATGTGAGAGTTGGCCTGTGAAGAAGGCTGAGTGCCATGAAATGCTTTTGAACTGTGCTGTTGGAAAGACTCTCGTGAGTCCTTGGACTCCAGCCAGTCTGGAAAGAATATTCATTGGAAGGACTGACCACCCTAGATAGCATTTGAAAAAACCTGATGCTGGGAAAGATTGATTCTAAGGAGAAATGAACTGGATGCAAATTTTTTCCACATTTTTCTAATTTTAAAGTTTTTTTCCTCCATTTTTCCTGTTTATTTTGGTAAAAATGTTTTGTCAGGTACTCTTTGTCAGTTGGTGGCTCAGTGGTAAAGAATCTACCTTCAGTGCAGGAGACATGGGTTTGATCCTTGTGTTCAGAAGATCCCCCAGAGAAGGGAATGGAAACCCACTCCAGTATTATTGCCTGGGACATCCCATAGACAGATGAGCCTGGTGGGCTACAGTCCATGGGATTGCAAAAGAGTTAGACATGACTTAGTGACTAAACAACAACAAAAGCCTTTGTCAGTTTAGTGAATTCCAAATACATTCTCCCACTTAAGAGGTTCTCTTCCTCTTTTATTATAAAAAGGAAGACAACTGCTGCATGGCAAGAGGGCGCCAGAGATCTGCATGAGGTCACCTCCAGCCCCAAGCAAGGTATTGATTTAGGCTGAGGAAATAACCACCTCAATGGTGAGAGGAAATGGTACTTGGTCACATAAGGTTGGCAATAGTGTCTATCCCCAAGAGCCACGCTGGGAATCTTGTAATTCATTTGTCTTTGGGTAAACCCTGGAGAAGGAAATGGCTACCCATTCCAGTATTCTTGCCTGGAGAACTCCATGGCCTGGCAGGCTACAGTCCATGGGGGTGCAAAGAATCTGACATGACTGAATGACTAACAATTATACTACTTAGTGTAAGTAAGACATAGTGACTAAACAACAAAACAGGGTACTCAGAAGAGTCTGGTTTCAGCACTAGGGCATCCTTTTAGCTTTAAACTAAATCCTGCCTATGGTTCTGTGTGTGTGTTAGTTGCTGTCATGTCCAGCTCTTTGCAATCCCATGGACTGTAGCCTGCCAGGCTCCTCTGTCCATGGAATTTCCCAAGCAAGAATACTGCAGTAGATTGCCATTTCCTTCCCCAGGTGATCTTCCTTACCCAGGGATCGAACCCAGCTCTCCTGCATTGCAAGTAGATGCTTCACTGTGGAGTCACCAGGGAAGCCCATGATTCTGCAAAACCAATGTTAAAAGCAAAAACTGAAAGGTGAACACATCACATTTCCAAGAAAACCAACTACATTCCCATTAAAAAACAAACAAACAAACAAACAAAAAACCTTCCATTGGCATTTATGGGACACAGACAGATACAGTCTACAATACAGTGAAATTCACAAGGTCTGATGAAATAAAAACTCTTTTACATGTATAAAAGCTTAAGGAATTTGTAACCAGCAGACCTGCACTTCATGAAATCTTAAATAAATTGGTTCAGATGTAAAGTTAATATTAATTCTGTGGGTAAATACATAATACTGTTTCTTCATTAAAAACCTTTTAACAAATATTAACTATTTGAATAACAGTGGTAACAATAAAATGTGAGGTTTCTAACCAAAGTAGGACTAAATGTGTGAAAGTAATGGCAAAATGACCAGGAAAAGAGACAGGGAGGTACATTATGGGAAGTTCCTTTTACTATATGTGAAGAGTAATATTACTTGAAGGCAAACAGTTATATGTTGAATATACATATTATTAAAGCAAAGCAACCACTAAGATAGCAAAACCCAAACTGACAGCTAATAAGCAAAAAAAAAAAAAAAAAAAAAGATGAAGACAAAGTGGAATTGTAAAAAAGAAAAAACAAACTTTAATTCTAAAGGAGGCAGGAAAGGAGAAATGCACAGAGCAAAACAAAAAAAATAAATATAAAAACACAAAAATGAATGTATCCTATTTATTTTATTCATACAAACTTCTGGAAAATGCAAACCAACTGACAGTGATGAAAGCAGATCATTGATGTCCTGGGCAGGAAGGGAAAGGCAAGAATGAGGATTACCAAGGAGCACAGGAAACTTTGGAGGGTGATGGTATGGTCATATCTTGATTGTGATGTTGGTGTTTTATTTATGTAGATGACCAACCTTGGCAGTGGTTATAATCACTTTAAGACAACGTTGTTGTTCAGTTGCTAAGTAGTGGCTGAATCTTTCACAACCACATGGACTGTAGCCCTTCAGGCTCCTCTGCCCATGGGATTTCCCAGGCAAGAATACTGGAGTGGGTTGCCATTTCCTTCTCCACAGGATCTTCCTGACCCAGGGATCAAACACACATCTCTTAGGTCTCCTGTGTTGGCAGGTCGATTCTTTACCACTAAGCCACTTAGGGATGCCCTTAAGCTTGTATAAAATACTGGAAAAGACAGTATCATGCATTAATCCTGAATAGTTATAGATCAGAATTTCCCTTTATAAAATCATTAATTATGCAGTATATTTAAATCACACTTTTTATTTTTATAATATATCCTAGTTATTGAACAAATGCCATGTTGTAATGAGCTTGTTGTATGATTAATACATATTTCTTGACCTAATAGCACACTTCATGGGAAATAGATGGGGAAACAGTGTCAGACTTTATGTTTTGAGGCTCCAAAATCACTGCAGATGGTGACTGCAGCCATGAAATTAAAAGATTTTCCTAGATAGCATATTCAAAAGCAGAGGCATTACTTTGCAACAAAGATCCATCTAGTAAAGGCTATGGTTTTTCCAGTGGTCATGGATTGATGTGAGAGTTGGACTGTGAAGAAGGCTGAGCGCCAAAGAATTGATGCTTTCGAACTATGGTGTTGGAGAAGACTCTTGAGAGTCCCTTGGACTGCAAGGAGATCCAACCAGTCCATTGTAAATGGGATTTCTTTGGAAGGAATGATGCTAAAGCTGAAACTCCAGTACTTTGGCCACCTCATTAAATAACTCATTGGAAAAGACTCCCATGCTGGGAGGGATTGGGGGCAGGAGGAGAAGGGGACGCCAGAGGATGAGATGGCTGGATGGCATCACTGACTCGATGAATGTGAGTCTGAGTGAACTCGGGGAGTTGGTGATGGACAGGGAGGCCTGGCGTGCTGTGATTCATGGAGTTGCAAAAGAGTGATTTTTGTAGACTTGCAAATAATGTATTATTTTTCTAATATTAAAAAATATAATTTGTATCTTATGTAATGAGTTTATACTATCTTCATTTATTACTTATATCATATTTTTTTAATTTAGTGCTAGACATAGAATTTTTAATAGTTAAATAATCCTTTGATAAAAGAGGAATAAACATGTTTATTTATCATTAGATACTAGGTGTACATGATTTTAGATTAAAAAAAGAAGTATAGTAAGAAAGACTTCAAGAAACTTGCTTTGTTTTCAGTGTTCCATACACATCAGGGACTCATGACTGCCTACGTTTTATCTCACTCTCTTTAGTGTGTGTCTTATATTTCTAGTGATACCAGAATGCCTGCTGAAGCTCCAGCCATCAATTTCAAATCCCAGGCGGCAGAAATAAGGAATAGGAAAGATATCTGCTTTTAAGGAGCATAAGCTATCTGTGTTTTATTTCACTGGTCAGAATAAACCCATAGGGTGAAATGAGAGACTGGAAAATGTAATGCTTTATTGGGCATTTTATTGCCTCCCATAAGATCGGGATCTATTACTAAGAATAGGAAAATCAGTGTGTACAACTACTGGTCTCTATCTCATTACACAGTTAAAATTATTTTTTTCCAGATATCATCTTTAAAGGCAACTTGTAATTTTTAGACCTGAGGTTAAGGTTATTAATTTGAGTTTTTTTAATGTTATTTCATTGTGGTAGTAACTTTTAGTATTAGATCTGCCTTCTTAACAAATCTTTAAGTCTATCATACAACACTGTTGACAATAGGTACAGTGTTGTACAGAAGATCTCTAGAGCTTAAAGATTTTAATAGCAAAGATAGAATAGACGTGCAGATAAAAGGTTACCAGATTTTAAATTAGAAGACAAAAGTCAGAGGCTCAAACTTAAGGAAAATGGAAGATAATTTTAACTTTATAATTTTAATGTTATTACTATTAGCATTAACCATATCCTTAGGTTGCATTATGTTGACTGGTTTACCAGTCTATAAATATTTATCTTCTTTTTAAAGTAATTTTAAAACCAGTTGATGAAAATTTAATTTTCTATTGACTCAAAAATTTTCAAAGCCTTCGTGAAGGATCAGAAGCTAGTGGGTTTCTGCAGGGTGGAAATCATTTCTCATTTTTCTTGACATATCTAGAACCTATGAGTGCCTGAGTGCCTGATCCATAATTTAGATGCCCATTAAATTCAAGTTGAAGAGACAATGTTTGAAAAAAGTGGTCTTACCAAAAATGCACATGGGCAAAATTATTTTTTGTTTTTCCTGAGAAAAGTGAATACTGTAAAAGTGACAAGTATAAGGAGGATAGAAAGGACAGTCATTACAGGTGTTAGTGCCTTTTTTATATAAGTATAAAACTGTGTATGCTTAAGATATAGAGATTGATGATTTGATAGATGTACACATTGTAAAAAGATCAATCAAGCCACATGTTTATCATCTCTACATAGTTACTTTTTAAAATGTGTGTATGTGTGTGTGTATGTGGAAAAGATTTAAGATCCTTTTAGAAAATGTCATATTTACAATTTAGTATGAACATTGGGCAGCATGCCCTTAAGGTAGATCCCCAGAACTCATTGATCCTGTGTAAGTGAATCTCTGTACCTGCGAGGAGCATCTCCCCATTTCCTGCCAGCAAACACATTATGCTCTCAGTTTCAGTGAGTCTCTTTTAGATCCCATGTGTAAGTGAGCTGGCATTGTCTTTATCCTCTGGGGCTTATTTCACTTACCATAGTGAGTTCTGGGTTTCTCCATCTTGTTCCAAATGACAGGATTTCCCTCTTTCTAAGCTGGAAAAATGAAGTGCAGATACATCTTTGAGATTCGACTTTAATTTCATTTAGACATACACTTGATCTTTGAATAATGCAAATCTTAGGGACACCCACCCTCCCTCTAGTCAAAAATCCACATGAAATTCAAAATCTGGATCTCCTAATAAGCAGGTGATTCCCCCCAATTATTCAGGTTCCCCATGTGTGGATGCAACTGACCACAGACCTGATAGCCCTGGAGTATTTACTACTGAAAACATAATCCATGTGTAAGTTCAGTTCAGTTCAGTCACTCAGTTGTCTCTGATTCTTTGCAACCACATGGACTGCAGCATGCCAGGCCTCCCTGTCCATCATCAACTTCCTGAGTTTACTCAAACTCATGTCCATTGAATCGGTGATGCCATCCAACCATCTCATGCTCTGTCAGCCCCTTCTCTTCCTGCCTTCAATCTTTCCCAGCATCAGGGTCTTTTCAAAAGAGTCAGTTCTTCACATCACGTGGTCAAAGTATTGAAGACTCAGCTTCATCATTGATTCTTCCAATGAATATTCAGGACTGATTTCCTTTAGGATGGACTGGTTGAATCCCCTTGCAGTTCAAGGGACTCTCAAGAGTCTTCTCCAACACCACAGTTCAAAAGCATCAATTCTTCAGCACTCAGCTTTCTTCATAGTCCAACTCTGGAAAAACTATAGCTTTGACTAGACGGACGTTTGTTGGCAAAGTAATATCTCTGCTTTTTAATATGCTGGCTAGGTTGGTCGTAACTTTTCTTCCAAGTAGTAAACATCTTTTAATTTCATGGTTGCAGTCACCATCTGCAGTGATTTTGGAGCCCCCCCCCCCCCGAAAAAAAATCTGCCACCATTTCCACTGTTTCCCCATCTATTTGCCATGAAGTGATGGGACCAAATGTCATGATCTTAGTTTTCTGAATGTCTTTAAAGTAACACATAACTCAACAAGCACATTTTTATACATTTTTGAGTTACAGTTGTCAAAATACAACACATTGGACAAATACTGTGTATGTCAATATTTTGAGTTTTAATGTGACAAATAGGCTTGTTTAATGTTTGCACCAACTCAATGAAACTATGAGCCATGCCATTTGAGGCCACCCAAGACGGATGGGCCATGGTGAAGAGCTGTGACAGAATGTGGTCCACTGGAGAGAGGAATGACAAACCACTTCAGTATTCTCCTTGAGAACTCCATGAACAGAATGAAAACGCAAAAAGATAGGACACTGAAAGATAAACTCCCCAGGTCGGTAAGTCACCAATATGCTACTGGAGATCAGTGGAGAAATAACTCCAGAAAGAATGAAGGGATGGAGCCAAACCAAAAACAACACCCAGTTGTGGATGGGACTGGTGATAGAAGGAAGCTTCGATGCTGTAAAGAGCAATATTGCATAGGAACCTGGAATGTTAGGTCCATGAATCAAGGCAAATTGGAAGTGGTTAAACAGGAGATGACAGAGGGAGGAGCTAAGATGGCGGAGGAGTAGGACAGGGAGAACACTTTCTCCCCCACAAATTCATCAAAAGAACATTTAAACGCCAGTAAATTCCACAAAACAACTTCTGAAAGCCGGCAGAGGACATCAGGCACCCATGAAAGCAACCCAAGTCTTCGAAAGGAGGTAGGGAAAAATATAAAAGACAAAAAAAAGGGACAAAAGAGGGAGGGACGGAGTTCCGTCCCGGGAAGGGAGTCTCAAAAAGAGAGAAGTTTCCAAACACCAGGAAACCTTCTCACCGCCGAATCTGTGCCGAGCTTTGGAAGCACAGAGAGCAACATAACAGGGAGGAAAAATAAATAAACAATTAAAACCCGCACGTTGTGAGCCCTACAGTAACTCCCCCAGTGGAGAAACAGCGCAGACACCTGCATACGCCATTAGCAAGCGGGGGCTGGGCAGGGAGGCGCGACGCAGGCTGCATCGCAAGAATCTGGCCTGAATACCCCGAGCACTATCTAAGCGAAATAATTTGGGCTAGCAAACCAGACTTTGGGATATCTACCACTCGAAAAGCCAGCCCCAACCTAAGACACCACTAGGCCCGCGCACGGAACAAAGGACTGAACAGAGATAGCAGGCTGCAGACCTTCCCCCTCCGGTGACAGGCAGCCAGAGCCGGAAGGGGGCAATCGCAGCCCCAGAGAGACATTATCTATAAAACTGTAAGCAGGCTTCTTTGCTAACTAAAACTTCTTGGGGGTTTGGACGGTCAACATTTGCCTGAGAAGGTGCGCCAGTTTTACACCCAGATAACCGAGTGGCGGGGAGGCGATAAGTCGCAACATTGGCGCTCGCCAAACACCTCATCACCTGAGCTGCTCGGACCTGGGAAGAGCACAAAACGCAGGCCCAACTGAGTCTGCGACTCTGGGGACTACCCGAGTGCCTGAACCTGAGCGGCTTGGACCTGAGAGGTGCATGCAGCCCAGGGCCGGCCTCAAATTGTTCCCGGCAGAACAACCTAGAGCCCAAGCAGTGTGGGCAGGGAGGCTACACGCGCCGAGAGCAGGGGCAGACCCAGTGTGGCTGAGGCAATGCGAGCGCATGCCAGTGTTATTTGTTTACAGCATCCCTCCATCCTTCCCCACAGCGCGACTGAACAAGTGAGCCTAAAAAAAAAAAAAAAAGTTTCCCCACCGTCCCCTTTGTGTCAGGCGGAAGCCAGACACTGAAGAGACCAGCAAACAGAAGAAGCTATAACAGAGGGAAACTCCTTGGAAGCTACGGGCAATAGATTAAAAACCTGTGGTTACTACGGACTACATAGGAAGGGGCCTATAGATCTTGAGAAATATAAGTCGGACCAAGGAACTAGCCAAAAATGAACTGAACCCACAATACTCACAAAACCAAAGAAAGTCCTAGATATATTTTTATTATTTTTACTATCATTCTTTCTTTTTTTAATTTAAAAAATTTTTAAGTCCTCTAATGTTCCTTTAATTTTCACTTTTATAACCTATTACTTTGCAAAAAAAAAAAAAAAAAGACCCTATTTTTTTCTTCTTCAGCAAACTTCATATATATATATTTTATAATTTTTTGACCTTGTTTTTTTTTTTTTTTTCTTCTTCTTCTTTTCTTTAACACTGTATTTTTGAAATTCCAAACTCTAGTTTTTTAATTTTAGCTTTTTGGTATATGTTATCAATTTTGTACCTACAGTCTTTTTTTATAATTTCTGTGACTTTTTTTTTTTTCTTTCTCTTCTTCTTTTATATAACATTGCATATCTGAAATTCCAAACTCTACTCTAGATTTTTAATTTATGTTTTTTGGTATTTGATATCAAATTTGTACCTGTATTTTCTTTATAATTTTCGTGACCTTGTTTGTTTTCCTTTGTTCATTTTTTCTCTCTTTCTTTTCCTTCTTCTTTTCTTTAACATCATATTTTTGAAATTCCAAACTCTACTCTAGATTTTTAATTTTTGCTTTTATGTATTTGTTACCAATTTTGTACCTTTAAGAACCCAATCTTCAGGACCCATTTTTCAATAGGGAGCAAGATTACTGGCTTGACTGCTCTCTCTCCCTTTGGACTCTCCTTTTTCTCCACCAGATCGCCTGTGTCTCCTCCCTAACCCCTCTCTACTCTACCCAACTCTGTGAGTTTATGTGTGTTCCAGACAGTGAAGAACACTTAGGGAACTCATTACTGGCTGGATCTGTCTCCCTCCTTTTCATTCCCACCTTTTATCCCTCTGGCCACCTCTGTCTCCTTCCTCCTTCTTCTCTTCTCTGTGTAACTCCGTGAACATCTCTGAGTGGTCCAGTTGTGGAGTGCACATAAGGAAGTGACTACTGGCTAGCCCACACTGTCCACTATTGATTCCACCTCATCTCATTTGGGTCACCTCTAACTCCCTCCTCCCTCTTCTCTTCTCCATGTAACGCTGTGAACCTCTCTGAGTGACCCTCACAGTAGAGAAACTTTTCATCTTTAACATAGATGTTTTATCAATGGTGCTGTATAGAAGGAGAAGTTTTGAAACTACTCTAAAAATAAGACCGATAACTGGAAGCAGGAGGCTTAAGTCCAAACCCTGACTCCAGGGAACTCCTGACTCCAAGGAACATTAATTGACAGGAGCTCATCAAACGCCTCCATACCTACACTGAAACCAAGCACCACACAAGGGCCAACAAGTTCCAGGGCAAGACATACCAAGAAAATTCTCCAGCAACAAAGGAGCACAGCCCTGAGCTTCATGAAACAAGCTGCCCAAAGTCACCCCAAAACCATAGACATCTCATAACGCATTACTGGACATTTCATTGCACTCCAGAGAGAAGAAATACAGCTCCACCCACCAGAACACCGACACAAGCTTCCCTAACCAGGAAACCTTGACAAGCCACCTGTACAAACCCACACACAGTGAGGAAAAGCCACAATAAAGAGAACTTCACAAACTGCCAGAAAACAGAAAGGACACCCCAAAATCAGCAATTTAAACAAGATGAAGAGACAGAGGAATACCCAGCAGATAAAGGAACAGGATAAATGCCCACCAAACCAAACAAAAGAGGAAGAGATAGGGAATCTACCTGATAAAGAATTCCGAATAATGATAGTGAAATTGATCCAAAATCTTGAAATCAAAATGGAATCACAGATAAATAGCCTGGAGACAAGGATTGAGAAGATACAAGAAAGGTTTAACAAGGACCTAGAAGAAATAAAGAAGAGTCAATATATAATGAATAATGCAATAAATGAAATTAAAAACACTCTGGAGGCAACAAATAGTAGAATAACAGAGGCAGAAGATAGGATTAGTAAATTAGAAGATAGAATGGCAGAAATAAATGAATCAGAGAGAATAAAAGAAAAACGAATTAAAAGAAATGAGGACAATCTCAGAGACCTCCAGGACAATATTAAACGCTACAACATTCGAATCATAGGGTTCCAGAAGAAGAAGACAAAAAGAAAGACCATGAGAAAATACTTGAGGAGATAATAGTTGAAAACTTCCCTAAAATGGGGAAGGAAATAATCACCCAAGTCCAAGAAACCCAGAGAGTCCCAAATAGGATAAACTCAAGGCAAAACACCCCAAGACACATATTAATCAAATTAACAAAGATCAAACACAAAGAACAAATATTAAAAGCAGCAAGGGAAAAACAACAAATAACACACAAGGGAATTCCCATAAGGATAACAGCTGATCTTTCAATAGAAACTCTTCAAGCCAGGAGGGAATGGCAAGACATACTTAAAATGATGAAAGAAAATAACCTACAGCCCAGATAATTGTACCCAGCAAGGATTTCATTCAAGTATGAAGGAGAAATCAAAAGCTTTTCAGACAAGCAAAAGCTGAGAGAATTCTGCATCACCAAACCAGCTCTCCAGCAAATACTAAAGGATATTCTCTAGACAGGAAACACAAAAATGGTGTATAAGTTCGAACCCAAAACAATAAAGTAAATGGCAACGGGATCATACTTATCAGTAATTACCTTAAATGTAAATAGGTTGAATGCCCCAACCAAAAGACAAAGACTGGCTGAATGGATACAAAAACAAGACCCCTACATATGTTGTCTACAAGAGACCCACCTCAAAACAGGGGACACATACAGACTGAAAGTGAAGGGCTGGAAAAAGATTTTCCATGCAAATAGGGACCAAAAGAAAGCAGGAGTAGCAATACTCATATCGGATAAAATAGACTTTAAAACAAAGGCTGTGAAAAGAGACAAAGATCACTACATAATGATCAAAGGATCAATCTAAGAAGAAGATATAACAATTATAAATATATATGCACCCAACATGGGAGCACCGCAGTATGTAAGACAAATACTAACAAGTATGAAAGGAGAAATTAACAATAACACAATAATAGTGGGAGACTTTAATACCCCAGTCACACCTATGGATAGATTAACTAAACAGAAAATTAACAAGGAAACACAAACTTTAAATGATACAATAGACCAGTTAGACCTAATTGATATCTATAGGACATTTCATCCCAAAACAATGAATTACACCTTTTTCTCAAGTGCACATGGACCTTCTCCAGGATAGAACACATCCTGGGCCATAAATCTAGCCTTGGAAAATTCAAAAAATAGAAATCATTCCAAGCATCTTTTCTGACCACAATGCAGTAAGATTAGATCTCAATTACAGGAGAAAAACTATTAAAAATTCCAACATATGGAGGCTGAACAACACGCTGCTGAATAACCAACGAATCACAGAAGAAATCAAAAAGAAGTCAAAATTTGCATAGAAACTAATGAAAATGAAAACACAACAACTCAAAACCTGTGGGACACTTTAAAAGCAGTCCTAAGGGGAAAGTTCATAGCAATACAGGCATACCTCAAGAAACAAGAAAAAAGTCAAATAAATAACCTAACCCTACACCTAAAGCAACTAGAAAAGGAAGAAATGAAGAACCCCAGGGTTAGTAGAAGGAAAGAAATCTTAAAAATTAGGGCAGAAATAAATGCAAAAGAAACAAAAGAGACCATAGCAAAAATCAACAAAGCCAAAAGCTGGTTCTTTGAAAGGATAAATAAAATTGATAAACCATTAGCCAGACTCATCAAGAAACAAAGGAGAAAAAAATCAAATCAATAAAATTAGAAATGAAAATGGAGAGATCACAACAGACAACACAGGAATACAAAGGATCATAAGAGACTACTATCAACAATTATATGCCAATAAAATGGACAACGTGGAAGAAATGGACAAATTCTTAGAAAAGTACAACAACTTTCCAAAACTGGACCAGGAAGAAATAGAAAATCTTAACAGACCCATCACAAGCACGGAAATTGAAACTGTAATCAAAAATCTTCCAGCAAACAAAAGCCCAGGTCCAGACAGCTTCACAGCTGAATTCTACCAAAAATTTAGAGAAGAGCTAACACCTATCCTGCTCAAACTCTTCCAGAAAATTGCAGAGGAAGGTAAACTTCCAAACTCATTCTATGAGGCCACCATCACCCTAATACCAAAACCTGACAAAGATCCCACACAAAAAGAAAACTACAGGCCAATATCACTGATGAACATAGATGCAAAAATCCTTAACAAAATTCTAGCAATCAGAATCCAACAACACATTAAAAAGATCATACACCATGAGCAAGTGGGCTTTATCCCAGGGATGCAAGGATTCTTCAATATCCACAAATCAATCAATGTTATACACCATATTAACAAATTGAAAAACAAAAACCATATGATTATCTCAATAGATGCAGTGAAAGCCTTTGACAAAATTCAACATCCATTTATGATAAGAACTCTCCAGAAAGCAGGAATAGAAGGAACATACCTCAACATAATAAAAGCTATGTATGACAAACCCACAGCAAACATTATCCTCAATGGTGAAAAATTGAAAGCATTTCCTCTAAAGTCAGGAACAAGACAAGGGTGCCCACTTTCACCATTACTATTCAACATAGTTTTGGAAGTTTTGGCCACAGCAATCAGAGCAGAAAAAGAAATAAAAGGAATCCAAATTGGAAAAGAAGAAGTAAAACTCTCACTGTTTGCAGATGACATGATCCTTTACATAGAAAACCTTAAAGACTCCACCAGAAAATTACTAGAACTAATCAATGATTATAGTAAAGCTGCAGGATATAAAATCAACACTCAGAAATCCCTTGTATTCCTATACACTAATAATGAGAAAACTGAAAGAGAAATTAAGGAAACAATTCCATTCACCATTGCTACAGAAAGAATAAAATACTTAGGAATATATCTACCTAAAGAAACTAAAGACCTATATATAGAAAACTATAGAACACTGGTGAAAGAAATCAAAGAGGACACTAATAGATGGAGAAATATACCATGTTCATGGATTGGAAGAATCAATATAGTGAAAATGAGTATACTACCCAAAGCAATTTATAGATTCAATGCAATCCCTATCAAGCTACCAACGGTATTCTTCACAGAGCTAGAACAAATAATTTCACAATTTGTATGGAAATACAAAAACCCTCGAATAGCCAAAGCTATCTTGAGAAAGAAGAATGGAACTGGAGGAATCAACCTACCTGACTTCAGGCTCTATTACAAAGCCACAGTTATCAAGACAGTATGGTACTGGCACAAAGACAGAAATATTGATCAATGGAACAAAATAGAAAGCCCAGAGATAAATCCACGCACATACGGACACCTTATCTTTGACAAAGGAGGCAAGAATATACAATGGATTAAAGACAATCTCTTTAACAAGTGGTGCTGGGAAAACTGGTCAACCACTTGTAAAAGAATGAAACTAGAACACTTTCTAACACCTTACACAAAAATAAACTCAAAATGGATTAAAGATCTAAATATAAGACCGAACCTATAAAACTCCTAGAGGAGAACATAGGCGAAACACTCTACGACATACATCACAGCAGGATCCTCTATGACCCACCTCCCAGAATATTGGAAATAAAAACAAAAATAAACGAATGGGACCTAATTAACCTTAAAAGCTTCTGCACATCAAAGGAAACTATTAGCAAGGTGAAAAGACAGCCTTCAGAATGGGAGAAAATAATATCAAATGAAGCAACGGACAAACAACTAATCTCAAAAATATACAAGCAACTCCTACAGCTCAACTCCAAAAAATAAATGACCCAATCAAAAAATGGGCCAAAGAACTAAATAGACATTTCTCCAAAGAAGATATACAGATGGCTAACAAACACATGAAAAGATGCTCAACATCACTGTTATCAGAAAAATGCAAATCAAAACCACTATGATGTACCATTTCATGCCAGTCAGAATGGCTGCGATCCAAAAGTCTACAAGCAGTCAATGCTGGAGAGGGTGTGGAGAAAAGGGTACTCTCTTACACTGTTGGTGGGAATGCAAACTAGTACATCCACTATGGAGAACAGTGTGGAGAGTCCTTATAAAACTGGAAATAGAACTGCCTTATGATCCAGCAATCCCACTGCTGGGCATACACACTGAGGAAACCAGAAGGGAAAGAGACACGTGTACCCCAACGTTCATCGCAGCACTGTTTATAATAGCCAGGACATGGAAGCAACCTAGATGCCCATCAGCAGATGAATGGATAAGAAAGCAGTGGTACATATACACAATGCAGTATTACTCAGCCATTAAAAAGAATACATTTGAATCAGTTCTAATGAGATGGATGAAACTGGAACCTATTATATAGAGTGAAGTAAGCCAGAAAGAAAAACACCAATACAGTATACTAATGCATATATATGGAATTTAGAAAGATGGTAACAATAACCCTGTGTATGAGACTGCAAAAGAGACAACGATGTATAGATCAGTCTTATGGACTCTGTGGGAGAGGGAGAGGGTGGGGAGATTTGGGAGAATAGCATTGAAACATGTATAATACCATGTATGAAATGCGCCGCCAGTCCAGGTTCGATGCACGGTACTGGATGCTTGGGGCTGGTGCACTGGGATGACCCAGAGGGAGGGTAGGGGAGGGAGGAGGGAGGAGGGTTCAGGATGGGGAACGCTGGGTATACCTGTGGCGGATTCATTTTGATATTTGGCAAAACCAATACAATATTGTAAATTTTAAAATAAAATAAAATTAAAAAAAAAAAAAGAGATGGGAATACCAGACCACTTGACCTGCCTCCTGAGAAATCTATTTGCAGGTCAAGAAGCAACAATTAGAACTGGACATGGAACTACACACTGGTTCCAAAACAGGAAAGCAGTACGTCAAGGCTGTATATTGTCACCCTGCTTATTTAACTTCTATGCAGAGTACATCATGAGAAATGCTGGGTTGGAACTGAACTGTATAATTTGAATGTTTTCAAGAAGTGTTATTAAAATTATTCATTGTTAAAAAAAATAAAAAATAAAAAAATGCAGTTCTTGCTCTTGGAAAAGAAAAAAAAAAAAAAACAGGAGATGACAAGAGTGAACATCAACATTCTAGGGATCAGCGAACTAAGATAGACTGGAATGGGTGCATTTAACTCAATTGACCATTCTTTCTACTACTGTAGGCAGGAATCCCTTAGAAAAAAATGGAGTAGCCATAATAGTCAATAAAAGAGTCTGAAATGCAGTACTTGGATGCTATCTCAAAAACAACAGAATGATCTCTGTTCCTTTCCAAGGCAAGCCATACAATATCACTGTAATCCAAGTCTATTCTCCAACCAGTAATGCTGAAGAAGCTGAAGTTGAACAACTCTATGAAGACCTACAAGACCTTCTAGAATGAACACCCAAAAAAAGATGATTTTTTCATTTTAGGGAACTAGAATGCAAAAGTAGGAAGTCAAGAAACACCTAGAGTAATAGGCAAATTTGGCCTTGGAGTACAGAATGAAGCAGGGCAAAGGCTAATAGAGTTCTGCCAATAAAATGCACTGGTCATAGCAGACACCCTCTTTCAACAACACAAGAGAAGACTGTACACATGGCCATCACCAGATGGTTGACACCGAAATCAGATTGATTATATTCTTTGCAGCCAAAGATGGGAAAGCTCTATACAGTCAGCAAAAATAAGACCAGGAGCTGACTGTGGCTCAGATCATGAACTCCTTAATGCCAAATTCAGACTGAAATTGAAGAAAGTAGAGAAAATCACTAGACCATTCAGGTATGGCCTAAATCAAATCCCTTATGACTATACAGTGGAAGTGAGAAATAGATTTAAGGGACTAGATCTGATAGACAGAGTGCCTGATGAACTATGGATGGAGGTACGTGACATTGTAGAGGAGACAGGAATCAAGACCATCCCCAACAAAAGGAAATGCAAAAAAGCAAAATGGCTGTCTGAGGAGGCATTACAAATAGCTGTGAAAAGAAGAGAAGTGAAAAGCAAAGGAGAAAAGGAAAGATATACCCATTTGAATGCAGAGTTCCAAAGAATAGAAAGGAGAGGAAAGAAAGCCCTGCTAAGCCATCAATGCAGAGAAATAGAGGAAAAAAATAGAATATGAAAGACTAGAGATCTCTTCAAGAAATCTAGAGATATCAGGGGAACATTTCATGCAAAGATGGGCTCAATAAAGGACAGAAATGGTAGGGACTTAACAGAAGCAGAAGATATTAAGAAGAGGTGGCAAGAATCCACAGAAGAACTGTTCAAGAAAGATTTCATGACCCAGATAATCACAATCATGTGATCACTCACCTAGAGCCAGATATCCTGGAATGTGAAGTCAAGTGGGCTTTAAGAAGCATCACTAAGAACAAAGGTAGTGGAGATGATGGGATTCCAGTTCAGCTTTTTCAAATCCTAAAAGATGAAGTGGCCACAGGACTGGAAAAGGTCAGCTTTCATTCCAGTCCCAAAGAAAGGCAATGCCAAAGAATGCTCAAACTACTGACCAATTACACTCATCTCACACGCTAGCAAAGTAATGCTCAAAATTCTCCAAGCCAGGCTTCAGTGGTGAACTGTGAACTTCCAGATGTTCAAGCTGATTTTAGAAAAGGCAGAGAAACCAGAGACAAATTGCCAGCATTCGCTGGATCATCGAAAAAACAAAAAGAGTTCCAGAAAAACATCTATTTCTGCTTTATTCACTTTGCCAAATCCTTTGACTGTGTGGTCACAATACACTGTGGAAAATTCTGAAAGAGCTGGGCATACCAGACCACCTGACCTGCCTCTTGAGAAATCTGTATGCAGGTTAGGAAGCAACAGTAAGAACTGGACATGGAACAACAGACTGGTTCCAAATAGGAAAAGGAGTACATCAAAGTTGTATATTGTCACAATTATCCAAATTAATCCCCTTGCATAGTTTCCATAAAAATGCATAAAATGTTTGTACTTTGTTCCTATCATATTTATCTTGAATATATTTACTGTAATGTGATTTTCTTTCTTGTTTCTAATAAAAATAGATTTTGCATTTTATATGTCTTCATTGCTTATATTTTTGTAGTGCTTTATACCTGTTGCATTTTACAAAATTAGTTTTCCACATTAAATTGTGCAGGAGGTGATGATGGATTCTAGATAGTTTGGGAAGTACTGAGCTTCATGAAAATTTCAGAAGACAAATAGAAAATCTTTTCAAATATAGTAAGGTATTTGGAGTGGTATTAGTATGTAGAAACTTAACCAGTGACTTAATCAATATTTGACTAACAAAAGAAAAAAGTATGAAGTTCAAGTTTTGAACTACTGTTGTTGAGTGAGACACTCAATTTTCTGGGAAATTCAGAAGACACAAGTTTGGAAAAGTCACGAGGAGCTAGCAAGATAGTTTATAAGTATTTTAAATGTTTGATAGGTCTTTTCTGTATTTACATCATAGTTAAAATTTTCAGCAATAACTGAAAAATCATGGCACCCTTTCCTTCCCCTGAGTTTGCACGACATGGGATCATAAAATGTCACTTAGCCTCAGGTGTTTCACTAGTTATCAAAAGAGAATTTCTTTCTGTTTCTCATACTCCACTGCCTCCCAGGAGTCCTGTGTATACTTTTAAAGATTTAGCCTGAAGATACATTTGAATGACATTGCATTTAAAATCATTATTATCTTGAAAAATACAAAATGCTTTTTTGGAGATCAAAATGTATTTTATGAACATAGGTGTCTACCAAGATGACAGTTTGCATGTCTCTCACATGTCTGAACTCCATCAGTGAAGTGTATCTCTAGCATGATATTTCAGATCATCTTCATTTCTCAGATGTACTTGGAGTGATGAATAACCAACAAATTAACAGGCAAATAAACATAGCTATTAACATATTTAAGAAATGAAACATACTAAGCTATCAGATTTTACAGGGATAGTTCTGACACCTTTGACTAAGTAAATCAATATATCTTATTGCTTATTTGTTCAATTTTCATGACGGCTTATGACTGTCATCTGTCACACTGTTCAGATATTTTGCATTTATTTGTATAATTATTTATATATATCTGTCTTCTCACTATACTATATATACCTTATTTATTCCTTATTAGTAACTAGCATTCAGCCTGACAAAGATTAGGGGCTAAATAAATATGAGTAAATGAAAGATGGACTTTATTCAACATACAGTCTGACCAGAACAAAATGCTTGTTAATTACCGAGTTCCATTTGCTTGCCAGTAGCCTTCTGCCTGCTGCTACTGCTACTGCTAAGTCGCTTCAGTTGTGTCTGACTCTGTGCGACCCCATAGAGGGCAGCGCACCAGGCTCCCCGGTCTCTGAGATTGTCCAGGCAAGAATACTGGAGTGGATTGCCATTTCCTCCTCCAATGCATGAAAGTGAAAAGTGAAAGTGAAGTTGCTCAGTCCTGTCTGACTCGTAGCGACCCCATGGACTGCAGCCCACCAGGCTCCTCCGTCCATGGGATTTTCCAGGCAAGAGTACTGGAGTGGGGTGCCATTGCCTTCTCTGAGCCTTCTGCTTAGGGACACTAAAAAGATTTGAAATGCTGGTTGTTATTATTTTTAGGCATGGCTATTCAGTGATTCTATTATTAAAAGAAAATTAATTTTCTTCTCGTGCAAAAATGAAGTAACTAGCCCATTCTTAGAATGCATTTTGAATTTCCTAGAAGAAAATGCACTTTGAAATGCTCGTTTCTTCTTTCTACAGTTATTTGAAATATGGCAGAGAGGGTTTCTCTTTCAGAGAAGCCTCTTAACCATTCTACTCCAATAATTCTAGTAACCCAGGTCTCTAAAAGAATCTTCTCTGAGAGGCTCATTCCGTGCCACTAACCTGTGAACATCTGCTTTCCAGCAAATATCTGTGTTTTAGAGAACAGTGGAGCTTATCACTGTGATTTGTTTTCCTCCTTATGAAACTGATCAAAAGCATTTTTCATTCAAAATGTTATAAATAATCTTGTCTACCAGGGCTTCCCCTGGTGGTTCAGACAGTAAAGAATCCGCCCGCATTGCAGGAGACCTGGGTTCCATCCCTGGGTTGGGAAGATCCGCTGGAGAAGGGAAAGGCTCCATTGCTCTGACCTGGAGAATTCCATCAACTGTATAGTCCATGGGGTAGCAAAGAGTCGGACACGAGTGTGCGACTTTCACTTTTATATTGTTTTAACACTTTCATGCAAAATTATATCTGAGAGCATTTAACAGTTCTTGAAGACGAGCTCTGTCGCCCTGGCGGGCCGCCCTCCTGTCCCACGCGGCGGGGCAGCGCCGGCCTCAACCCAGGAGAGCGTTCGGGGAGCGCGCGGGCGGCTGGCCCCTGCCGCGCGGGCTGGCGGGCGACGGCGACGGGCGGCTCCGCGGTGTGGGGACCACACACCGCCCGCCCGCGCCCGGCCCCTTGTCCTCGCGCGGCGAAGGTCCCGCGCGGCGGCGCTGGCGGCGGGACACGGTGGGCCCTGCGCGAATTATAGGCGTTCCTTCTGAGGCTCCATGTTAAGCCTCTCCCGGACGCGCCCTCCCGGCTCCCCGTCCCCGAAAGCCGCACCCCGGGGCCCCAAGGAGCCGCGCTACCGGCCCGCACCCCGCGCTCCCGGCCCTGGGCCTCAGGCTGCGGCATCTCCAGCCCCCAGCCGCCGCCGGGACCGCGCGCCCGCGCCGCGGTCTGGTTCCGGAGCGGGGGCAGCCTCGGAAGGGTGAGGAAAGGGGCGCCGGCGGCGTCGGGGGGCTGCGGTGTCCGTGCTGGGCTCCGGCCTCGGCTGAGTTTGGGAGAGAGCGAGCCTGCGCCCCGGGGGGCGGCGCAGTGGGGACCGGTGCATTTTGGTTACTAATTTTCTCTCAGGTTGAGGAGTCAAGAACTGAAAAGTAGATGGTTTTTTGGATTTGAGGATGTGGAAGATCCTATGATTCCTCATGTGAGTTAACTATTTGGACCTTAGTGTCCGACGACGAGTCTCTCAGCGTTTAACTTTGTTAATTATGGCTTTCTCTGTATAAATTTAGATTTTTTTCTCTCTGTAGGCAGATCTGTCAATGTTATTTTTAAAGTTCCTGGCCGGGATGTCATTCTGAGAAAACGCCTGTTCGCCTCAGCTGAACATAGATAGTTTCCCATCCTTTCCTCTGGTCTGAGTTTTGATTTGCTTCGGTGCTGGTTCTGACCTTTTGTCCCGCCTGTGAGAGCAGGGCTCCCAGCTCTTCGCGATTTCCATCTCCGGCTCTCTATTGAGATCCCTGCTCTGTTCCTGCTAGGTGGAGGTAGTGTCTGGGCTCTCCAAGCAGTCTCTGTTGACAGACCATGGTGGGAGGGACCCCTCCTTACCGTGGTGGGAGTGGGAGTTTCAGCTCCCCATTTTCTTATTAATAAGGTTTGAGAAATGTTCATTCATCCATAATATCATTGGCCACCCACCAGGGGATACACCTTCAGTTGGCAAATTTAAAAAAGACATACTCTTTGCTCTCAAGCAGTTAAAAGGGTGTAACATCAGAAGTGGAAATGCGCATTTTTATAAACATTTATAAATGGTTGAAATGTGTACTAAAATTGTATGCATGATTATACTGCAAAACTACAAATATGTTCCTTAATGTTTAGTTAAAAATCAGCTGGGGAGCTTATATCACAAAAGAATAAAGGTAAATAAATCTGATAGGGTATAATTTAAAATTATATAATGCAGTGTTGATTTTAGCGTTATTCATTATAGTCTATTCATATTAAAAATTTTCATAAAGTATATATAAGTTTAACACATACTGAAAACCTATAATGATATTAAAAATTTGATTCATTATTCAACATTTTATTTTTGGAACACATTAATATAAAATTTGATGATTTAAGAAAATATAATCTTGATAAGGATTATAAAGAACAATTTACTAATAAAATGAAAATAAACATAACAATCAAGGGTCAGAATTAGAAATGATTTTATTGAAGTACAGATATGTTTGTTGAAAAAACGTCTTTCCCATTTCTTAGTTTAAACTTGTAAGAAGTAGACACTGTCACTAAAATCCATTAAAATAGTTTAGCTCCTTAGCCAGGATCTGTATTTCACTATATATTAGTTGCTGCTGCTGCTACTGCTGCTAAGTAGCTTCTGTCGCGTCCAACTCTGTGTGACCCCACAGACGGTAGCCCACCAGGCTCCCCCTTCCCTGGGATTCTCCAGGCAAGAACACTGGAGTGGGTTGCCATTTCCTCCTCCAATGCATGAAAGTGAAAAGTGAAAGTGAAGTTGCTCAGTCATGTCTGACTCTTAGTGACCCCATGGACTGCAGCCCACCAGGCTCCCCCATCCATGGGATTTAACAGGCAAGAGTACTGGAGTGGGGTGCCACTGCCTTCTCTGGTTATGATCATGAAAAACACATTTTCTAATTCAATAATTTTAAAGCTATTTGTCTCTTTACCACAAATGTGATGGCTAGTGGAAATTTTGGCTGAAAGTACCAATATGTTGCTCTTAAGTCTGCACTTAAACAAGAGCTGGAAACAGTTCAACCTCGCTTCAATTTATGCCATCTCCCTTCCTTCCCATTCCTATCACAAAGCAGTTTCACAGTTAAAGGGAGGATTAATATTGGTGTAAGTAGATAAATAGTTTGGATATAAGAAATCATGAATTGATGTGGTCCACTTATATATTTCCCCACCTCAAATTATGTTTCATTCAACCCCTGGCTTCAAATACACTGGTTGTTCATGGCCAAGGATTTTGAAGAAACAAAATGTGATGGCTTTAAAGGACTAAGCTTGCAAAGTACAAATAGTAATTTTTCCTCTATAAAAATCTTCAGTTAATTAAGGCCTAGATAAGAGATTGGAGTGAAAAAAAAAAAAAAACTCATCATAAGGGAAATTATGTCACATTGTAACCCAAAGAAGATGGAAAACAGGATTAAAAAGTATAGCCATTCAACTTCTTAATCTTAGATTGGGCTTCCCTAGTGGCTCAGACTGTAAAGAATCTGCCTGCAATGTGGGAGACCCATGTTCCATCCCTGGGTTGGATCCCCTGGAAAAAGGAATGGTTACCCACTCCAGTATTCTTCCCTGGAGAAGTCCATGGATGGAGGAGCCTGATGGGCTAAAGTCCATGGGGTTGCAAAGAGTTGGACACCATGGAGTGATTATGAATAAATGTAAAAAGTCTAAGCTGTATTGGACAAGACCTAGAGTTCAGTTGCTCAGCGGTGTCCAACTCTTTGAGACCCCATGGACTGCAGTGCACAAGGCTTTCCTATCCATCACCAACTCTCAGAGATTGCTCAAACCCATGTCCATCACCTTGGTGATGCCATCCAACCACCTCATCCTCTGTCCACCCTTTCTGTCTTCAATCTGTCACAGCATCAGGGTATTGTTCAGTGAGTCAGTTCTTCACATGGGGTGGCCAAAGTATTGGAGCTGAAGCTTCAGCATCAGTCCTTCCAATAAATATGCAAGATTCATTTGCTTTAGCATTGACTGGTCTGATCTCCTTGCAGTCCAAGGGACTCTCAAGAGTTTTCTCAAACACCACAGTTCAAAAGCATCAATTCTTTGGCACTCAGCTATCTTTATGGTCCCAATTCTCACATCCATGCATGCCTACTAGAAAAACAATAGCATTGACTAGACTGACGTTTGTCGGCAAACTAATGTCTCTGCTTTTGAATATGCTGTCTAGGTTGAATCATAGCTTTTCTTCCAAGGAACAAGCTTCTTTTAATTTCATGGCTGCAGTTACCATCTGCAGTGATTTTGGAGCCCAAGAAAATAGTTTGTCACTGTTTTCATTCCTTCCCCAACTATTTGCCATGAAGTGATGGGACCAGATATGATGATCTTCGTTTTTTGAATGTTACACTTTAAGCCAGCTTTTTTACTCTCTTCTTTCACTTTCATCAAGAGGCTGTTTAGTTCCTTTTCACTTTCTGCCATAAGGGTGATGTCATCTGCATATCTGAGCTTATTGATATCTCTCCTGGCAATCTTGATTCCAGCTTTTGCTTCAGCAAGCTTGGCATTTTGCATGATGTACTCTGCATCAGTTCAGTTCAGTTCACTCGCTCAGTCATATCAGACTCTTTGGGACCCCATGGACTGCAGCATGCCAGGCCTCCCTGTCCATCACCAACTCCTACAGTTTACTCAAACTCAGGTCCATTGAGTCGGTGATGCCATCCAGCCATCTCATCCTCTGTCGTCCCCTTCTCCTGGCTTCAGTCTTTCCAAGCATCAGGGTCTTTTCAAATGAGTCAGTTCTTTGCATCAGGTGGCCAAAGTTTTGGAGTTTTAGCTTCAGCATCAGTCCTTGCAATTAATATTCAGGACTGATTTCCTTTAGTTAATTAAGCAGAGGGACAATAGGCAGCCTTGATGTACTCCTTTCCCAGTATCGAACCAGCCTGTTGTTCAATGTCTGGTTCTAAATGTTGTTTTTCCTGCATACAAATTTCTCTGGAGGCAGGTAAGGTGGTCTGGTAATCCCATGTCTTTTAAGAATTTTCCACAGTTTTTTGTGATCCACAGAGTCAAAGGGTTTGGTGTAGTCAATAAAGCAGAAGTAAATGTTTTCTGGAACTCTCTTGCTTTTTCTATGATCCAGCAGATGTTGGCAATTTGCTCTCTAGTTCCTCTGCCTTTTCTAAATCCAGCTTGAACATCTGGAAGTTCACAGTTCACGTTCTGTTGAAGCCTTCTTGGAGAATTTTGAGTATTACTTTGCTAGCATGTGAAATGAGTGCAATTGTGTGGTAGTATGAACATTTTTGGCATTGCCTTTCTTTGGGAATTGGAAGGAAAACTGACATTTCCCAGTCCTTTGGCCACTGCTGAGTTTCCAATTTTGCTTACGTATTGAGTGCAGCACTTTCACAGCATCATCTTTTAGCATTTGGAATAGCTCAGCTGGAATCCCATTATCTCCACTAGCTTTGTTCCTAGTGATGCTTCCTAAGGCCCACTTGACTTCACACTCCAAGATGTCTGGCTCTAGGTGAGTGCTCACACCATTGTAGTTATCTGGGTCATGAAGATCTTTTTGTGTAGTTCTTTTGTGTATTCTTGCCACCTCTTCTTAATATCTTCTGCTTCTGTTAGGTCCATACCATTTCTGTCCTTTATTTTGCCCATCTTTGCCTGAAATGATCCCTTGGTATCTCTAATGTTATTGAAGAGTTCTCTAGTTCTTTCCCATTCTATTATCTCCTCTATTTCTTTGCATTGCTCACTGAGGAATGCTTTCTTATCTCTCCTTTCTATTCCTTGGAACTCTGCATTCAAATGGGCATTGCTTTCCTTTTCTCCTTTGCCTTTTGTTTCTCTTCTTTTCTCAGCTATTTCTAAGGCCTCCTCAGAGGCATTTCTGCATTTTTAAAAATGCCTTTTTTTTTTTTTTTTTTTTTGCCTTTTTGCAACCATTTTGCCTTTTGCATTTCTTTTTCACAGGGATGGTCTTGATCACTGCCTCCTGTACAATGTCCCAAACCTCTATCCATATTTCTTCAGTCACTCTCAGATCTGGTCTCTTGAATCTATTTGTCACTTCCACTGTATACTTGTGAGGGATTTGATTTAGGTCATAACTGAATGGCCTACTGGTTTTCCTTCCCTTCAATTTATGTCTGCATTTTGTGAAAAAAGAGTTCATGAGCTGATCCACATTTAGCTCCTTTTCCTGTTTTTGCTAACAGTATAGAGCTTCTCCATCTTTGGCTGCAAAGACTAAAATCAGTCTGATTTTGGTATTGACGTTCTGGTGATGTCCATATGTAGAGTCATCTCTTGTGTTGTTAGAAGAGGGTGTTTGCTATGACCAGTGCATTCTTTTTGCAAAACTCTGTTACCTTTGCCCTGCTTCATTTTGTACTCCAAGGCTATGTTTGCCTGTTACTCTAGGTATCTCTTGACTTCCTACTTTTGCATTCCAGTCTCCAATGATGAAAAGGACCACTTTTTTGGGTGTTAGTTCTAGAAGGTCTTGTAGATCTTCATAGAACTGTTCAATTTCAGCTTTCTCAGCATTACTGATTGGGGCATAGACTTGGATTACTGTGATATTGAGTGGCTTGCCTTGGAAAGGAACAGAGATCATTCTGTCATTTTTGAGATTGCACCTCAGTACTGCATTTTGGACTCTTGTTGACTATGAAGGCTACTCCATTTCTTCTGAGGGATTCTTGCCCACAGTAGTAGATATAATGGTCATCTGAATTAAATTCGCCCATTCCAGTCCATTTTAGTTCACTGATTCCTAAAATGTCGATGTTCACTCTTTCCATTTCCTGTTTGACCACTTCCAATTTACCTTGATTCATGGGACAAATATTCCAGGTTCCTTTGCAATGTTGTTCTTTGCAGTATCTGACTTTACTTCCATCATCAGTCACCTCCACAGCTGGGCTTTTTTTTTTTTTTTTTTTGACTGTTTCTCTTCATTCTTTCTGGAGTTATTGCTCCACTCATCTCCAGTAGCATATTGTGTACCTACTGTCCTTGGAAGTTCATCTTTCAATGCCATGTCTTTTTGCCTTTCCATATTGTTCATGGGGTTCTCAAGGCAAGAATACTGGTTTGCCATTCCTTTCTCCAGCGAATCACATTTTGTTGAACTCTCCACTATGACCCGTCCATCTTGGGTGGCTCTACATGGCTCATAGTTTCATTGAGTTAGACAAGGCTGTGGTCCATGTGATCAGTTTGGTTAGTTTTCTGTGACTGTGGTTTTCATTCTGTCTGCCCTCTGAGGGATAAGGATAAGAGGCTTGTGGAAGCTTCCTGATGGGAGAGACTGATTTTGGGGGAAACTGGGTCTTGTTCTTACGGGCGGGATCATGTTTAATCAGTCTTTAATCCAATTTTCTCTTGATTTGGGCTTCTTTGTTCTTTCCACGTTGCTTGGCCTGAGGCCAAACTATAGTAAGAGTAATGAAGATAATGGTGATTTCTTTCAAAAGGAGTTGTGCATGCACTGTTGTATTCAGTGCCCCTGACACTGCAGCAGGCCACTGTCGACCCATGCCTCCACCAGAGATTTTTGGTTACTCACAGGCAAGTCTGGCACAATCTCTTGTGGGGACGCTGTTCTTTTCTTCTGGCTTCTGGTGTGCACAAGATTTCCTTTGTGCCCTGCAAGAGTCTGTTTCCCCAGTCCAGTGGAAGTTCTGGAATCAAATCCCACTGGCCTCCAAAGTCAAATTCTCTGGGGTTCTCAGTACCTTTCCCAGACCCCAGGTTGGAAAATCTGATGTGGGTCCTAGAACTTTCTTAACAGTTCTAGAAGACTTAGAGTGTTAATGTATTTGTTAAAATATAAGATTAACCCATATAAAATTTAAATATAATAAAACACATAGCATGTGTCTCTGGGAAGGAAGATGGTAATATTTATGTGTATATAATACTGTGTTCCAGCTTGTAACTCAGCCCACCCAGCATTTCTGTGATGTCTTCAGCATGTAGGTTGAACAGACAGGGTGACCACAGACAGCTGTGTGGTACTCCTTTCTCAGTCTTGAACCAGTCAGTTTCCCACACAGGGTTCTCACTGCTGTTTCTTGAACCACATTCAGGTTTCTCAGGAGACAGGTAAGATGGTCTGATATTCCCATCTCTCTAAGCACTTTACACAGTTTGTAATGATCCACACAGTCAAAGGCTTTAGTATAGTTGATGAAAAAGAGATTGATGTTTTTCTGACATCTGATTATAGAGAAAGATGTTTTACTTTCTCTATAATCCAGTGAATGCTGGCAGTTTGATCTCTAGTTCCTCTTCCTTTTCTAAACCCAGCTTGGACATCTGGAAGTTCTTGGTTCACATAATGCTGAAGCCTTGCATGCAGGATTTTAAGCATGACCTTACTAGCATGGGAGATGAGAGCAACTGTCTGATGGCTGGCACATTCTTTGGTACTATCCTTCTTGGCAATTGTGATGAAGATTGACCTTTTCCAGTCCTGTGGCCACTGCTGGGTCTTTCAGATCTGCTGACATAAGGAATGCAAAACCTTGCTGGCATCATCCTTTAGGAGTTTGAATTGTTCTTCTGGAATTTCATTACATCCACTAGCTTTATTAACAGCACTGCTTCTTAAGGCCCACTTGACTTTGAACTCTAGAATGTCTGGCTCTAGGTCACTAACCACACCATCATAGGAATCTGGTTCATTGCCATCTTTTTTAGTACAGTTTTTCCATGTAATTTTTCTGTCTTGATCTCTTCAGTGTCTACTAGGTCTCTGCCATTTTTATCCTTCATTGTACCCATCTTTGGATATAATGGTCCCTTGATGTTTCCAATTTTCCTGAAGAGATCTCTAGTCTTCCCCTTTTGTTGTTTTGCTTTATTATTAATAACTGTTCGTTGAAGAAGGCCTTGTCTCTGCTAGCTATTCTTTGAAACTCTGCATTTAATTGGATTTACCTTTCCCTCTTTCACTTGCTTTTCACTTCTCCATTCTTCTGATGTTTGTAAAGCCTCCTCAGATCACCACTTTGCCTTCTTGCTTTTCTTTTTCCTTGGGATAGTTTTGTTTTCTGCCTCCTGTACAGTATTACAAACCTCTGTCCATAGTTCTTCAGACACACAGTTAAGTAGATCTAATCCCTTGAATCTATTTATTACCTCTGTTGCAAATTCATACAGGATTTGATTTAAGTCATGCCTGACTGACCTAGTATTTTCCCCAGTTTTCTTTAGTTTAAGCCTGAATTTTTCTATGAACAGCTGATCTTCTGAGCCACAGTCAGCTCCGGCCCTTGTTTGTGCTCACTGTACAGTTTCTCCATCTTCAGCTACAAAGAATGTATCAGTTTGATTTTGGTATTGATCATTTGGTGATATCAATGTGTAAAGTCATCTCTTGTGTTGTTCAAAAAGGGTATTTGCTATGTCTAGTGCATTCTCTTGACAGAATTCAAGAGCCTCTTGATGAGCGTGACAGAGAGGAGTAGACGAGCCAGCTTAAGACTAAGTATTTAAGAAACTAAGATCATCGCATCTGGGCCCATTACTGCACAGCAAATAGAAGGGGAAAAGGTGGAAGTAGTGATAGATTTCCTCTTCCTGTGCTCTAAAATCACTGCAGATTGTGACTGCAGCCATGACATCATAAGATGATTGCTTCTTGGCAGGAAAGCAATGACAAACCTAGATTCTGTGTTGAATAGCAGACATTACTCTGCTGACAAAGTCTGTATAGTCCAGGCTATGGTCTTCCCAGTGGTCACGTACAGTTGTGAGAGCTGGACCTTACGGAAGGCAGAACATCAACAAATTGATGCCTTTGAATTGTCGTGCTGGAAGACACCGGAAAGTCCCTTGAACAGCAAGATCAAACCAATCAATCTTATGGGAGATCAACCCTGAGTATTCACTCGAAGAACTGATGCTGAAGCTGAAGCTCCGGTGATTTGGTCATCTAATGCAAACATGACTTGTTGTAAAAGTCCTGGATGCTGTGGAAGATTGTGGGTAGAAGGAGAATAGGGCATCAGAGGATGAGATGCCTGGACAGCATCACGGATGCAATGAACATGAACTTGGGCAAACTCTGGGAGATGGTGAGGACAGGGAGGCCTGTTGTGTTGCAGCCAAAAGGCATGGGGTTGCAAAGAGTTGGACACAGGTGGAAACAAATTCTATGCTAGTATATATATGTTTGTTTAAACATACGGTTTATAATGTTCAAGCCAGGAGGCTAGCAAATTATTACCGTTCTGGCTTCTCTTTCTTTTTTTACTATTGTTTTGAGGGTCAGGATATTACTGAGGTGGAGGGGCTGGACTGAATTTGTGATATAATTGTTATCTGTTTGCATATGAGAGTGGGAGACTGAATTTGTGATATAATTAAAATTGTCTGTTTGCATAGGAAAACTGAGGCAAAGAATGACTAAAACTCCCTCAGCGTTAGATATTAGACTTTAGAAGAACTACACTCAAGTTATTAAAAGATTGATTGCAATCATTTTCTTAAAACTTTGTGCATTCAAGTCTGAAGGGAAAATGGTGTACTAGTAGTAATAACAGTGTGTTGAACAATAGTGTAGATTTGTGCTTTTTAATACATTGAATATGCTTTTAGCTCTCACCTTGAAGTCAAATCAATTTAAGTTTTGTAAAGGGTGGAGTACAGTTATTAAAATTTTCCTTCTTATCCCTTGCCTTTTAGTATGAATACACATAATGGTTTAAAATTGCATTCATTCAATCTATATTCACGTGACCTCTAGAATTTTACTGGAAACAAGGCAACAATAAATCAACTGATTTGAATTACCAGCCTGCTTCAGTGTGAGAAAAATTAATCTGAAGTACTGGAGAAATGGTGTTGAATATGTGCTCCGTCTATTGTAAGTTAACTAATTACACTGTTTAAGCCTGTTTACAGACAGTAGTGGTGATAATTTAAAAATCTATAATAAAAACATTTCTCAAAATGGCACTAGCATCTTATTAAATCATTGATTGAACAAGTGTTAATTTTGCTTTTGTAAGGTATACTTTATATCAAGAGTACATACCATAGTTCACTTTTTGTTAAAGGATTAAATACAAATGTATCAAGAAGTAGTGAGTGTCAGTGGTTTTGTAACAGAGCAGTACCCTATGGGGGCGTCTGGAGACAGACCCTCCCCCATATCCTCTGCTTTATTTCCTCTCCGAAGTACCAAATGAGAGAAGGGGAGAGAGACAAAAGAAGGGAAACAGCTCTAGGAATAAAGCAACAGCTCATTGAGTTTACTATGATCATAAAAAGCAACAGTAAAATGAGATTCATGAGGAATATAGTCAGTTTATAAAAAATAAAGTCCTGATTTGTAATGTTTTGCCAATTTGTATGTTGTAAATAAGCTGTGGCTGATTTCAGGCTACTGATGTGAAAATGAAACAATGATCTTTTGCAAGCCAATAGTAGTCAGTTCTAGTATCCATCAACTAAAGATACAGCTCAGAAGTAAATTGTGAGTAAAAAGGGCACATTTCCTCAGCTGTATTTTGGGAACAGCCATAAAAACTAAGTTACAGAGACTTACCTGACAGCCCAATGGTTGAGACTTCCCCTTCCAATGCAGAGGGTGCAGATTCAATCCCTGGTCGGAGAGCTAGGATCCCGATCTAGCCTCCTGGCCAAGAAACCAAAACAAAACAGAAGCAGTTCTATTTAACAGTGTATTTATGTTACAATTTATTGTAATAAATTCAATAAATACCTTAAGGATAAGAAAGTGAAGTCACTCAGTCGTGTCCGACTCTTTGTGACTCCATGGACTGTAGCCCACCAGGCTTCTCCATGGAATTTTCTAGGCAAGAATAATGGGGTGGGTTGCCATTTCCTTCTCAGGGATCTTCCCAACCAGGGATGAAACTGGGTCTCCCGCATTGTGGGCAGATGCTTTACAGTCTGAGCCACCTAAAAAAAAAAAAAAAAAAACTCAAAAGTTACATAATGTTATATGTTCTACATAGATACTCATATATATTAAAATATGAGTATATACCCCAGGTTTTAGTTTTTTTTTTTTTTTTTTAATTTTATTTTTAGGAAAAAGATGAAAGATCATTTGAAGAGGAAGTAAGTAAAAATAATTTAAAATTAGTTAATGTTTTCTTCAAATGTATCTATAATTTACCTTATTCACTTAAACAGTTACCTGAAGGAAACAAATATTAAACTTGCAATTCTGGATAACAGGAATATGGTTATTTCTGTTTGGTATCTTTATTTTCTTGTAGTTTTCAATTTTTATCTAAAATTTAAGAGAAAATACCTACTCTAAAAGAAATCAGAAACACAAATAAGTGTTATAGTGACGGAGGCTTAAATGAAGTAACTATGGTGGCAGAAAGTGGTATAAAGATTTCAAATGAATTTTTGGTGACAACACTTGTATGATTGCTCTAGAGAATCAAAGCTATAAATAAGGAAAGATTTAATGATTGTTTAGTGAATAAATACTCCATTAAAGATGTAGAAGCTTGGTCTAGTTTTGTTGAGTTACCTCCAACAAATACTGGAGAATGGGAAAACACTGTAAAATCATATGTAATGGAAGGTACAATAGGAAAACCTCCTCAAACTACTGAATATAATTGTATGATCTACTTGGCAAAAATGTGGTGAAATTCTAGAAGGCTAGTCTGGGACTGATATCCTTGATTATGAAGGAGAGTGACCATATAATTTGCATTTACATTGTAATTTGCATTGTACATTTACATTGTAAATCACATTTACATTTACAAAAACTGGGATACTTTCTGAATGAAACATGGCACTATTAGTAATTGTGCCTGGGTAAGAGGTGTGAACCTGTAAATGAGGATTCATACCTAAATTAAATATAACTGATGATTTTTACTAAAATATATGGATTGGAAGTGAAAAAATATATGCTTTGAAGTCACATGATGAGTGATTGTATCAGGAGAATCTATAAGAGAACTGAGAAGGAAAGACAGATGAGAAAGCATTTTAGAAAATCTTGCTAAAAGACAGTTGTTTAAAAATAATGTATCCAATTCCTTAGTGAAAACCATTGAGGAAAATACTCAGAAAGGACAAAAAACATGAATTTACATCTTAAGTGTACTTAGAAGTAAGACTATACATTATTTGACAAACGTACTAATTTAACCATCTCCTAAATAGTGGACCCGTTTTCCAGAAACTTTTAAAAATAGGACTGTGTTAGTTTTAACCAACTGTTTTTTGAAATACTTTTGTTCTTTGGGTTTTATTTAGAGAGGGATCATACCAGTATTTTCTAAAAGTAGACAGATGCTGCTTTTTTGATATCTCAGATTTTTTGAAGGGAAGAAAATCACTGCCTATTACGGAGTTAAAAAAAACTGCAGTTATCCTTTTGTCAAGGTGTTTATTGATGAATTAGACCTACTAAATTGTCAACCATGCAATTTCCTTGTTCTTGTGGTTGTTGGCTCCAGAGCCAGAATGAGAAAAATCAGCAGGCTAGACAGTGATTTTTAATTCCTTTGTCATTTTACAAGACAAGGAATTTTTCCTCTATTCTTCAAAGATACACTTTCTGTAACCATTTTCCAGAGTTTTTGACATGGAAAGCTATTCAAACTAAATCCCATCCCACACTTGAAGTTACTATATTCCACTCGAGAAATCACTATATTCATATGATAAATAATTCTAATTCATTTTTAGTGATACAAATATCCCAGTGCATTCCTGTTCAGTTCAGTTCAGTGGCTCAGATGTGTTTGACTCTTTGCAATCCCAGGAACCACAGCACACCAGACCTCCCTGTCCATCACCAACTTCTGGAGTTTATCCAAACTCATGTCCATTGAGTCGGTGACACCATCCAACTATCTCAACCTCTGTCGTCCCCTTCTCCTCCTGCCTTTGATCTTTCCCAGCATCAGGGACTTTTCAAATGAGTCAGTTCTTCCCATCAGGTGGCCAAAGTATTGGAGTTTCAGCTTGAACATCAGTCCTTCCAAAGAACACCCAGGACTGATCTCCTTTTACGATGGACTGATTGAATCTCCTTGCAGTCCAAGGGACTCTCAAGAGTCTTCTCCAACTCCACAGTTCAAAAGCATCAATTCTTCAGTGCTCAGCCTTTTTTATAGTCCAACTCTCACTTCCATACATGACTACTGGAAAAACCATAGCCTTGCCTAGATGGACCTATGTTGACAAAGTAATGTCTCTGATTTTTAATATGCTGTCTAGGTTGGTCATAACTTTGCTTCCAAGGAGTAAGCATCTTTTAATTTCATGGTGGCAATCACCATCTGCAGTGATTTTGGAGCCCCCCAAAATAAAGTCAGCCACTGTTTTCACTGTTTCCCAATCTATTTGTCATGAAGTGATGGGACCGGGTGCCATGATCTTAGTTTTCTGAATGTTGAGCTTCAAGCCAACTTTTTCACTCTCCTCTTTTACTTTCATCAAGAGGCTCTTTAGTTCTTCTTCACTTTCTGCCATAAAGGTGGTGTCATTTGCATATCTGAGGTTACTGATATTTCTCCCAGCAATCCTGATTCCAGCTTATGCTTCTTCCAGCCCAGCGTTTCTCATGATAAACTCTGCATATAAGTTAAATAAACACGGTGACAATATACAGCCTTGACGTCCTCCTTTTCCTATTTGGAACAAGTCTGTTGTTCCCTGTCCAGTTCTAACTGTTGCTTCCTGATCTGCATACAGGTTTCTCAAGAGGCAGCTCAGGTGGTCTGGTATTCCCATCTCTTTCAGAATTTTCCACAGTTTATTGTGATCCACACAGTCAGTGGCTTTGGAATAGTCAATAAAGCAGAAGTAGATGATTTTTTGAAACTCTTTCTTTTTCGATGATCCAGCAGATGTTGGCAATTTGATCTCTTGGTTCTTCTCCCCTTTCTAAAACCAGCTTGAACATCTGGAAGTTCATGGTTCACGTAGTGCTGAAGCCTGGCTTGGAGAATTTTGAGCATTACTTTACCAGAGAGTGAGATAAGTGCAATTGTGCAGTAGTTTGAGCATTCTTTGGCATTGGCTTTCTTAGGGATTGGAATGAAAACTGACCTTTTCCAGTCCTGTGGCCACTGCTGAGTTTTCCACATTTGCTAGCTTATGGAGTGCAGCACTTTCACAGCATCATCTTCCAGGATTTGAAATAGCTCAACTGGAATTCCATCACCTCCACTTGCTTTGTTCCTAGTGATGCTTCCTAAGGCCCACTTGACTTCACATTCTAGGATATCTGGCTCTAGGTGAATGATCACACTATCGTAATTATCTGGGTCATGAAGATCTTTTTTGTATAGTTCTTCTGTGTATTCTTGCCACCTCTTCTTAATATCTTCTGCTTTTGTTATCTCCATACTATTTCTGTCCTTTTTTGAGCCCATCTTTGTATGAAATATTCCCTTGGTACTTCTAATTTTCTTGAAGAGATCTCTAGTCTTTCCCATTCTGTTGTTTCCTCTATTTCTTTGCATTGATCTCTGAGGAAGGCTTTCTCATCTCTCCTTGCTATTCTTTGGAACTCTGCATTCAACTGCTTATATCTTTCCTTTTCTCCTTTGCTTTTCACTCCTCTTCTTTACACAGCTATTTGTAGGGCCTCCTCAGACAGCCATTTTGCTTTTTTTTTTGCATTTCTTTTTCTTGGGGATGGTGTGATCCCTGTTTCCTGTATAATGTCACGAGCCTGTGTGTTTAGGAAAATCATCTTCATGAAGTCATTCTTAAATTACACAAAATTAAAGTTAAAATAAGCCTTGCAATTTTTCTCATGGCATATATATATATATATATATGAAACCATATACATATGAAATTATATATGACTTGTCCAGTGTGCACTTTCCATTAAAAATTTCAAATATAGAAAAATAATGTATATCTGTTCATTATTTTAAGAGATGTACAAAGTACTTACTAATGAGAAAGGAAAAATCCTCATTAAAATAAAGAGCTTGATTTTACTGTAAGAGAATCAAAGAGCATTTTGAGAAAGAGGCAAAAATAGGTGACGTGAATGGGGATAATATAATGGGCTAACAGCAGAGAAGACAAAGGAGGTAAACAATCCAAAAGTAATTAGCCTCAAACATTCAGATGAAATTTGACATTAGAGCAGCAAAGCATTGATGCTTTTGACCCGTGGTGTTGGAGACGACTCTTGAGAGTCCCATGGACTGCAAGGAGATCCAGCCAGTCAATCCTAAAGGGAATCAGTGATGAATATTCACTGGAAGGACTGATGCTGAAGCTGAAACTCCAATACTTTGGCCACCTGATGCGAAGAGCTGACTCATTTGTAAAGACCCTGATGCTGGGAAGGATTGGGGGCAGGAGGAGAAGGGGACGACAGAGGATGAAATGGTTGGATGGCATCACTGACTCCATGGATATGAGTTTGAGCAAGCTGTGGGTATTGATGATAGACAGGGAAGCGTGGCGTGCTGTAGTTCATGGGGTTGCAAACAGTCAAACATGACTGAGTGAACTGAACTGATATCAAGCAAAACTTTGCACAATCAAGTAGTCTAAGACTCTATTCACTGATTGTTCCAATACAAGAAGCATTTCATCGTTTTCTGCTTGAAAACTCTCAAAACAAATCTTAAAAAAAAATACAGCATATGAAATGGCAACTGCAATTGATGCTACAACTTAATTGAATTTGGGATAGTCTGTTGTCATTCTTCAGAATCCACTTGGTATCTGCAGAGGCAAGCTGGTAAATCTAATACAGTACTGTTGAGGGTTATGATCTCTGTATCTTTTAGATCCCAGAGAGTCCACTGAGGTCTGCCTTCTTGCTTCATAATATGATATTACTTCTGAAATATCATCTTGTGGCTCAAATACAGAAGCTTGCATTTGGTGTCACTCTTTCTGATGAGCACAGAGCTTGATATGGGAATTTCAACAACTTCCTGATACATCAATCCCAATCATATCCCCTTGAGCCCAGAAAATAATTACAAGATGGTCTAGGAACCCAGTTTACCAACTATTTGCTGAACTATGTGAAGAAATGTATTTCTTACCTGGTCTCATCCAGTCAGACAGAGAACCATGATGGTGCTTCAGATCTCCAGGTATTCAGGTAACTCAGACATTGAAAGATCATCCTCTAAAGTCTGGATGCTCTCCTTTCCCCAATGCAGTTATCCAAGTAAACATCTATGAGATACTCTTGGAGGAAGTCTGGAGGTCATTCACATGTGTTTCTTAGATAGTGTTGCTAGGTCATTCCTCCTGGAGATCTGGCCTCCTTGTAAGTAAAAGGCTTCAGGACCTGAAAATGAGCTCAGATCTGGAATCTGGGCAGATAATTATAGCTTTTTAGAAGATTACAACCAAAAGTTTTAAATTTGGTGTCTCCTGATATTGTTAAGATAGGTGGTACCCATTGGGGCTTCCTATTTCTTTGCACTTATGTCCACTATGTTCTTCTTCTATCCCCATAAATATCTATGGCTTAGATAAACCTAGTCTAGTCTAACCCTGTGATTCTAATCTAGTTGTTCACTGCAATAATTGTGTCCTCTTGGTTTCCAGTAGTTGAGCAAATATATAGACCTTTTCAGTTTGGGGTGCTATCATGTCTGTTTCCATTATTGATCCCAATTCTGTAACAGCCTCTGCTACAGTTAGCCCTGGCTTACTGAGGAAAGGAACTGATGAACATTCTAATAATTCTGGTGCTCTTTTACATGGCAAGTGTTGAATTCCCCAGTGTTTCCCATGGAATGTAACCACCTGGTGACATTTCCTGCCCTGCCTGTTGTAACCCCTCCAGATGTCCTGCTTTCCCAAGCTTTTGAATCCTCTCTTCCCTCCTCTACGATGGGGTTTTGACATTTTGACTTAGCATGTTCATCCTTTTCCCAGCTTTTAGAATGTATTGTGATGGCCAGTTCATACCATCCCTGGGGTTTTGACAAGGTATTAAAATGTGTATCTTCAAAGATGTCCACTAAACAAATAAATTCTTCCACATTCAATCTTATGTTCTGTCCCCTTGAATCAAAAAAAAATCTCAGAATTAAATCCTACTTGTATTTCCTCAGCTATTGAAGGTGCGTGCTGATTAGGTCATTGAAGATCATGTTCCTTTCCTTTATTATGAGGATCAGCAAATTTCCAACTGGGTTATGCCACAACTTAACATCAGTTATATGCCTAGTGTGCACAACAGAGAAGGATGGGGCCAATTTTGAGGGAAAACATATTGTCTCATAGGACAGACGTCCCTTTGTACATTGTAGAAAGTCTTGCTCCTAAAAGGGAGAGATGGGCCACCTTTTCAAGTCTGAAGAGTTCAGAGTCTAGGGGTTAAAAATTTCTTAGGCATCCTAAAGTTGGTTTTCACACTAGCATAACTGACCTTCCTTGATAGGGCATTAAGCTTCTCTAGAGTTTGATTATTCTGACTGACATGTTTCTATCTGGTGAATCTCTAGATTGTTGCCAAAGAAAGGAAGGAAAAACCAATTGAATTCTTTGCTATAATTTAAATAATGGAGGACTTTTAAAAATTTTATTGGAGTCTAGTTGATTTATAATGTTGTGTTAGTTTCATGTGTCCATCAAAATGATTCCATTATGCATATATTCATCTTTTTAAGATTCTTTTCCAATATAGGTTGTTATAGAATAGTGAGTAGAGTTCCTTGTGTTATACAGTAGACCCTTGTTGATTATGTAACATATATAATAGTGTGTTAATAATGACCTCCTGATTTGTCCCTTCCCGTGCACACATTTCCCCTTTGAAAACCATAAGTTTGTTTTCAACATCTATAAGTGTGTTTCTATTTTGTAAATAAGTTCATTTGTATCCTTTTGTAAATTAGATCCCACACATGAGCAATATCATATAATATCTGTATTTCTCTGTCTTACTTCACTTAGTATGATAATCTCTAGGTCTATTCATGTTACTGCAAATGGCATTATTGCATTCTTTTCTATGGCTGAATAATATTCCATTGTATATCCACAACACATCTTCTTTATCCATTCCTCGATCAATAGGCACTTAGGTTGCTTCCATGTCTTAACTACTGTAAACAGTGCTGTAATAAATACTGGGGTGCATGAATCTTTTCCAATGGTAATTTTCTCCAGATATATGCCTAGGAATGGGACTACTGGTTAATATGAGTTCTGTTTTTACTTTTGTGAGGAATCTCATATTGTTTTCCAGAATTGTTATATCAATTTACATTCCCACTAACAGTGTAAGATGGGTCCCTTTTCTCCACATCCTCTCCGGCATTTACTGTTTATAGACTTTTTGATGGCCATTTGACTGGAGGTAAGATATCTCATTGTAGTTGATATCTTTGATTTGCATTGCTCTGATAATTAGTGATGTTGAACATCTTCTCATGTGCCTTTTAGCATCTGTATGGCTTCTTTGGAGAAGTGTCTATTTAGATCTTCTGCCCATTTTTGATTGGGTTGTTTGTTTTTTAATATAGAATTGCATGACCTCTGTATATTTTGAAGATTAATCTCTTGTCAGTCACTTCATTTACAAATATTTTCACACATTCTGTGGATTGTCTTTTTGTGTATGGTTTTGATAAGGTTTCAACTCATGAAGATGATTTAAAAAAAGGTAGATCTGGGACCTATGTTAGAAGTTGGAGACAAATATGAGAAGTTTTTAGAGAGTTCTGTAGCTGCATGCCATTCAGTAGGTATTTATGTAGAGCCTATATTGTGCTGTCTAGATCAAGACACTAGTCATATGGAGTCTGCCATGACTTCCTGGGCACTTTTCCAAGCTGGTAGTGGGATAGTAGATTTTAGTCAGAACTGCAGAATGAGAAGTCAGGGAGTGTGGCTTCCAAAACTGAAGTAAGTTAAATATGAGAGAAGATTTACTTGAAAGAGTCTTAAGGGAGATTTTCTCTCCCAGAACTGGCTAGGATCTAGTTAAGGTAAGAAGACAGTTAGGCAATGCTTACAGATAGTGTTGATGATGTTGGAATGGTGTTGATTACAAAGAGGAGTCCAAAATTACACAAGAAACTATTTGACAGATAGAAGTGGTGTTTGACCGAAGATGAGAAATACAGAATGTTAGGAATGAAGAGACAGAGGATATACAAAGAAGGAATCCAGAGCTCAAAACTAGAAGAGAAATATACAGTTTGACACTGGTATATGACAGGTCTAATTGTATTTGTGTTCCTGTTCTAGATTTGAGCTCTGAATTCCTTCTTTATATATCCTCTGTCTCTTCATTACTGTGTGCATATTAAGTCACTTCAGTCATGTCTGATGGTTTGTGACCCTATCAATGATAGCCCTCATTCCTAACATTCTGTATTTCTCATCTTAGGTTAAATCCCACTTCTATACACCAGGTAGTGCTGTAATTATGCCCATTAAATTTCTACAATTTATTGCAAGAATAAAAGTGAACGGGCACTTCTGAGGATGGTATATGGACATTTTCAGCTCTCAGGCAGATCTCAGTTCTTTTCAGGGATTGGTTTTCTGCAGTTAGAACCAAAATACCCAGCATTGGCTATCACTGGACTCTAAGAAACACAGAATTTTTTCTGGTATAGAAGAATGCAGTATATTCCATCATTATTTTGAAGCAACATTTTTTTTTCTCTCTTTTAAAGCTCATAAAAGTAAATCTATTTATCCTGTGGATTTTCCCAAAATTATGAACATTCCTGTTCTTGCATTAAAAATAATCATTATTAAAGAATCATCATTGGGGCTTCCCTGGTGGCTCAGACAGTAAAGAGTCTGCCTGCAGTGTGGGAGATCAGGGTTTGATCCCTAGGTCAGAAAGATCCCCTAAAGAAGGAAATGACAACCCACTCCAGTATTCTTGCCTGGAAAATCCCATGGACACAGGAGCCTGGCAAGTTATAGTCCATGGGGTCGCAAAGAATTGGATACGACTGAGTGACTTCACTTCCCTTTTTTTCAAAGTATTATCACACTTCCTGGCTTCAACATGGCCAGAATTCTTTGTTGAAGTAGTGCTAAAAAATGATACTCTCGTGGTCTCCTGTCACTCAGTATCCATCTTCCTCTGTGTTCGGGGGAATTAAAATAGATTCAACAACATTAAAGCAAATATTATCCTGTAACATATGCATTGCCCTGTACACGAGGTCAGGGTCTTCTTGGGTCCATGTTAAACTTTCAAGTCAAAAAAACAGCAAAATAATGTATGCAAGAGCCTCTTTTCTAACCCTTACATAAATATGAGTGAAAGCATATGCAAAACACAAAGAATGTACCATCAATCCATTTTCCATGCCCTACATTTGATAGCTTCTGACAATAATACTGAATTGTCTCATGAGTTTTCAATTGTCATCATCTACATTTATTATTAGCCTATTGATAACTTTTGCTTCAAAGAGCCTCAGCCTATAGATTATTTGCCAATGTATCATGGATTTCCATACTTAGCTTTTTTTTTTTTTTTTTTTTACTGCCTGCAATAAATAATTAGCTGTATTGTTTTATTCACACTTGACTGCACTGCAATTCAAAAGCCTTGTCAGTATTTTAGAATTGTGATGAAATAATCGTAGGACCAGATATTCATTGCCTTATTTCTCCAAATTGTCCCTAAAGCCATAGCAAGAATATAGGAACACACACATAAAGGCATTTTTTAAAATAAACTGATTTCATATTAATTAGTTGGGGATGTGGAAAAAGGTGAACTAGCCCTGCAGACTAAGAGTTTAAAGCAGAAATAAAAGTAAATAAATATGATAGCTGAACTTTTAATGAGTAGATAGAGACAGTGAAAATTTAGAAAGTTTTTCTATGGTAAAACACTTGCCCCTTGTTGGAGAAGGGCTTGTAAACATTTTTACCCACTCTGGAGCTTGTTTTCCTTAATTCTTAAAAAGAGTCTTTCATGAAGGACAAGTTTTTCATTTTGATGAAGTTCAATATATCAAATTTTCCTTTTATGAGTTATATTTTTGGTATCAAATCTAAGAACTCTTTTTCTAATCATAAACCCCAAGGTTGTAGACCATATTTTCTTTCCTTTTTTTTTTTTTTAAATTTAAATTTATTTATTTTACTTGGGGCTAATTACTTTACAATATTGTATTGGTTTTGTCATACATCAACATGAATCTGCCACAGGTATACACGTGTTCCCCATCCTGAACCCCCCTCCCACCTCCCTCCCTGTACCATCCCTCTGGGTCATCCCAGTGCATCAGCCCCAGGCATCCTGCATCCTGCATCGAACCTGGACTGGCAATTCATTTCTTATATGATATTATACATGTTTCAATGCCATCCTCCAAAATCATCCCACCCTCGCCCTCTCCCACAGAGTCCAAAAGACTGTTCTATACATCTGTGTCTCTTTTGCTGTCTCGCATACAGGGTTATCATTACCATCTTTCTAAATTCCATATATATGCATTAGTATACTGTATTGGTGTTTTTCTTTCTGGCTTACTTCACTCTGTATAATAGGCTCCAGTTTCATCCACCTCATTAGAACTGATTCAAATGTATTCTTTTTAATGACTGAGTAATACTCCATTGTGTATATGTACCACTGCTTTCTTATCCATTCATCTGCTGAATGGACATCTAGGTTGCTTCCATGTCCTGGCTATTATAAACACTGCTGCAATGAACATTGGGGTACACATTGAATATTTTAGATGTTTACATTTTACTTTTAAGCCCACAATCCATTTTGAGATACTTGTGCAAAACGCGAGGTTGGTGGTGAAGTTTGTTGTTTGACCATGTATGTCCACTTGCTCCAGCTCTATTTGCCGAAGTCTCCACTTCATCCACTGAATTGCTTTTACATCTTTGTTGAAAATCGGGTGGGTTTTTTGTGTGGTTCTCTTTCTGGGTTCTCTAATCTGTTCCATGGGTTTTGTGTCTGTCTGTCCGCCAAAACCACACTTTCTAAATATGGAAAATTCTAAGGTGAATGTATTGAATATGTTGATGGATGAATGGTCAGATGGATGGATGGATGAATAGGTATAAGCATTCAGTGGTTTTCTAGGGTTTTTAAGATCATGTCTAAACTTCTGAATATAGCTTATTGATTCTTACATGATACTGCACTTAACTCATTTTCATCTTTTCTTCCCCATGTCCCTACTCTGGTACTCCTATTCCCAGAAGAAATAGCATTTCATTTTTCTTCACTATGTTAAATGGTTCTCTCTGGTACTTCTCTCTGTAATGTCCTGTATGCAAATTAATTTAACTTTTCATACTTAATTAATCTAACTTCTATTCACAATTATGATCCCCACTTAGAAATCATATCCTTCTCAAACCTGCCATACCCAGCTCTTGGTTGTATACACCTGTGTACACCTATGACACACTAAGCTGCCCCATTCACAGAATTTATCACAGTGACTTTTAAATACCTGTTTATTCTCTGTATTTTATCATAGGAGAGTGTCCTCTACTGGTCTCTCACATATAGAATACAAGGCCTTGATTGCTTTCTACCCAAGCCATTTCTTGGAGTTTGCAAAGAAGCTTGACCAAGGAAGGAATGTCTCTTTCTAGAGCAAAGAGCAGTCCACATACTGCTTAGTAATGACAGACAGTATTCCAAGCTCAGCATTCTTCTCCTGTGATGCAGCCCACTGGATGTGCAGACATCCATCGTGTCCGCACAGGGCACAAACAGTACCAAGGCAGGTGCGACAGTCACAGTGCTTACTTTCTGTTAGTAACAAAGTCATCTGACTCTTGCCCATGAGTTTTGGGTCTTCTGTTGCCACCCATGACACAGCAATAGGCTAAATCAATGCCTTTTTATAAAATCAAAACATTTAACAGTTAATACTAAACTCTAAATCATATTTATTTAAAAAGTCATTTCAAGCATTTCATCCTTTGGGCATAAATACACAATCTGCAGTTAATTAATAATTTAATAATTAATGTGTAAAATAATCGGTAAACTATTATTACATATCCTAAATATACTTGATAAAGATATATCTCTGGAATTTTAAACTCTAAGGAGGGTTATGGCTATCTGACAATTGGTTTCTCATATACCAATCCCTGCTCTTAGAAGGACCCATGATTCACCTGAAAACTTTCTCAGCTTTCAACCCAGCAACATTCCTTCCTGAGTCATTAGATAAGAAGCCAGAACATGATTGCCATCAAGTCATAGCTTTAAATTACTCAGCCAGGGAGGATTTAAAAGATAAGCTTTTAGAAAATCCCGATGAAACTATATTTACAGATGGCAGCTCCTTCATGGATAAAGGAGAAGGCAAGGCAGGATAGGCAGTCTTCACATTATTTAAATAATAGAAAGTAATCCCCTATGTCCTGGAACTAGTACTTAATTAGCTCAAATTGATTGCTTTAGCCAGAGTCTTAGAGCTGGGGACTGACAAGAGAGTGAACATCTATACTGACTCTAAATATGTTTACTTAGTCCTTTATGCTGACGCTGCTATCTGGCAGGAAAGAAACTTTAAAACCTCAGATAACAGTCCCATTAAATACTGCCAAGAAAGTATGCCCCTCTTAGACTCAATTAAATTACCCAAAGTAGCAGTCACACACTGCTGGGGCCCTCAAAGGGCTGATTCTGACATCACAGAGGGAAATAGGAGTGCCTACCGATAAGCAAAAAAGGCAGCCATCCAGTCTTCTAACACTCAGGCTCCCCTCCTCTGGGATAAGATCCCCACTGACATAAAACCCCAGTATTCTCCAGAGAAACTTCAACTCTACTCCCCTCTGAATGTGTTCAAACAGAAGATGAAATACTTGTATTGCCCTCTAGCACTGAATGGAAAATTCTTAAAACTCTACATCAAGCTTTCCATTTGGGAATTGAAAATACTTACCAATAAAAGTCTTTTCAGGGGAAAAGGATGAATAAAAACTATAAGCCAGATTGTTAAATGATGTGAGGTCTGTCAAAAGAATAATCCCCATAACAACCAGTCAATTCTCCCAGGCTTACAGCTTACAAGAAGATATTCTGGAGAGGACTGCAGATAGACTTTACTCATATGCCAAAAGCCAAGGGACATCAATACCTACTGGTTTGTGTTGATACCTTTACTAGGTGGATAGACGCTTTCCCTTGTAGAACAGAACAAGGAAAAAAGTTGTTAAAACTTTAATACATGAAATCATTCCTTGCTTTGGCCTGCCACTCAGAATTCAAAGGCCCTGCCATTACGGCCCAGTAACACAGGGCATCTCCCAGGCCCTAGGAATTGTGCCTGGTGACCTCATTTACATTGCGCCTGGTGACCTCAGTCCTCTGGGAAGGTAGAAAAAGCTAATGATATGATTAAGAAGCATTTATGAAAACTCTCCCAAGAGACTCACCTTTCCTGGACTTGATTACTTCCGTTAGCTCTAGTGAGAATAAGAAATACTCCACAGTCACTGGGACTTAGCTCTTTTGAAATGATATATGGGAGGCCATTTCTCAAAAATGATTTACTTCTAGACCAAGAAACAGCCGAACTAACAAAACGTGTCACTAACTGAGCTTCTTTTCAAAAGCTGTTACAATCCCTAGAAAATGGGATTTCACAACCAAAAGCAAATAAAAAGTCCTTATATAATCCTGGGAGCCTGGTATTAGTAAAGGCTATTTCTGATAATAGTCCATCTTAACTCCCAAATGGGAGGGACCGTATTTTATTATTCTCTCACTCATCACAGTTAAAGTTACAGGTATTGATGCCTAGAGTCATCACACACAGAGAAAGCCTTGGAATTCTCCTGGAGAAAATCATGAGGACCATCCAACACCCCCAAAGGAAAATTCACAGGAAAACTCTTAGTGTTTAGAATATTAATACACCCCCTTATAAGGATTGAAAGGACTGTTCATGAAGGGCCCAGAAGAGTAACTCTTCTAACATAACATGCTCAGACACACATTACTCTATTTTGTTCTTCTTAATGTAATAATGACGTCTCAAGTCCCTTTAGATTGGACACATGATAATGTTTTCATTTAATGGGCACATTCTTATGCAATATTCCAAAATCGATCAAACTGTTGGGTCTGTGGAGCCCTACCATCATCCTCCATTCATGGACTGCCCATTTCTTGTTTGTAGGATACAGACTTTATTCAGACTCCTAATATGCTACTGGAGATCAGTGGAGAAATAACTCCAGAAAGAATGAAGGAATGGAGCCAAAGAAAAACAATACCTAGTTGTGGATGTGATTGGTGATAGAAGCAAGGTCCGATGCTGTAAAGAGCAACATTGCATAGGAGCCTGGACTGTTAGGTCCATGAACCAAGGCAAATTGGAAGTGGTCAAACAGGAGATGGCAAGACTGAACGTCGACATTCTAGGAATCAGTGAACTAAAATGGACTGGAATGGGTGAATTTAACTCAGATGACCTTTATATCCACTACTGTGGGAAGGAATCCCTTAGAAGAAATGGAGTAGCCATCATGGTCAACAAAAGAGTCTGAAATGCAGTACTTGGATGTAATCTCAAAAACGACAGAATGATCTCTGTTTGTTTCCAAGGCAAACCATTCAATATCACAGTAATCCAAGTCTATGCCCAAACCAGTAATGCTGAAGAAGCTGAAGTTGAACGGTTCTATGAAGACGTCCAAGACCTTTTAGAACTAACACCCAAAAAAGATGTCCTTTTCTTATAGGGGACTAGAATGCAAAAGCAGGAAGTCAAGAAACACCTGGGGTAACAGGCAAATTTGGCCTTGGAATACGGAATGAAGCAGGGCAAAGACTAATAGAGTTTTGCCAGGAGAACCCATCGGTCATAGCAAACACTGTCTTCCAACAACACAAGAGAAGACTCTACACATGGACATCACCAGATGGTCAACACTGAAATCAGACTGATTATATTGTTTGCAGCCAAAGATGGAGAAGCTCTATACAGTCAGCAAAAACAAGACCCGGAGCTGACTGTGGCTCAGATCATGAACTTCTTATTGGCAAATTCAGACTTAAATGGAAGAAAGTAGGGAAAACTACTAGACCATTCACGTATGACCCAAATCAAATCCCTTATGATTATACAGTGGAAGTGAGAAATAGATTTAAGGGACTAGATCTCATAGATAGACTGCCTGATGAACTATGGATGGAGGTTCGTGACACTGTACAGGAGACAGGGATCAAGACCATTCCCATGGAAAAGAAATGCAAAAAAGCCAAATGGCTGTCTGGGGAGGCCTTACAAACAGCTGTAAAAGGAAGAGAAGGGAAAAGCAAAGGAGAAAAGGAAAGATATAAGCAGCTGAATGCAGAGTTCCAAAGAATAGCCAGGAGAGATAAGAAAGCCTTCTTCAGTGACCAATGCAAAGAAATAGAGGAAACCAACAGAATGGGAAAGACTAGAGATCTCTTCAAGAAAATTAGAGATACCAAGGGAACATTTCTAGCAAAGATGGGCTCGATAAAGGAAAGAAATGATATGGACCTAACATAAGCAGAAGATATTAAGAAGAGGTGGCAAGAATACACAGAAGAACTGTACAAAAAAGGTCCTCATGACCAAGATAATCACGATGGTGTGATCACTCACCTAGAGTCAGACATCCTGGAATGTGAAGTCAAGTGGGCCTTAGGAAGCATCACTACGAACAAGGCTAGTGGAGATGATGGAATTCCAGTTGAGCTATTTCAAATCCTGAAAGATGATGCTGTGAAAGTGCTGCACTCAATATGCCAGCAAATTTGGAAAACTCAGCAGTGGCCACAGGACTGGAAAAGGACAGTTTTCATTCCAATCTCAAAGAAAGGCAATGCCAAAGAATGCTCAAACTACTGCACAATTGCACTCATCTCACAGGCTAGTAAAGTAATGCTCAAAATTCTCCAAGGCAGGCTTTAGCAATACCTGAACCATGAACTTCCAGATGTTCAAGCTGGTTTTAGAAAATGCAGAGGAATCAGAGATCAAATTGCCAACATCCGCTGGATCATGGAAAAAGCAAGAGAGTTCCAGAAAAAACATCTACTTCTGCTTTATTGACTATGCCAAAGCCTTTGACTGTGTGGATCACAAGAAACTGTGGAAAATTCTGAAAGAGATGGGAATACCAGACCACCTGACCTGACCCTTGAGAAACCTATATGCAGGTCAGGAAGCAACAGTTAGAACTGGACATGGAACAACAGACTGTTTCCAAATAGGAAAAGGAGTATGCGTCAACGCTGTATGTTGTCACTCTGAGTTTGAGTGATCTCTGGTAGTTGGTGATGGACAGGGAGGGCTGGCATGCTGCATTCATAGGGTCACAAAGAGTTGAACATGACTGAGTGACTGAACTGAGTGAACTAATATTCCTTAGGTTTCAAAGGGCAGATCCAAACAGTTGCTGATAAGAGAAGGGAGGGGATATAAAAACAGAGGAGAAACAATCAAAAGGTGGTACAGCCTTAGGGCAAGATCTGGTTCTTACTCAAGGAAGACACATAACAATATCTTTGAGTTCTTCTATGGAGCTGGGAACCCCACCCAGGTGGAAGATGTTAACTTTAGGATGAGCACAAGATTCCTGGAACACCACCCTGTTGCCTTACCCCAAATTTTGCCTTCCTTTGCTGGGGACCAGTGATAACCATCTTGTAAGGTGTACTGTTTGGCCCCTATTTCTTCTCTGACAGGGTCCGAGAGTTTTAGACTAAATTGCTGTTACTACAAGGATGGAATCCAGTTTCAGATACAGAATACCTCAACCTAGATCAGGTAGAGAGAGACTTTTACTCTGCTAGGCAGAACTACATGCATGAACAGCAGGAAGAAGTTACAGAAGAAAGATACCTCTGTCCCAGTTCCCAAGAAGTCTCTCAGGGACAGTTGTTTGGGGAAGCTCACTGACTGAAATGACCTACCCTTCCCAGATACCAGAGTAACCATTTGCATGAATTGTTTTATGACAGGAGGTCCTGGTAAGGAACATGGAACTAATAAATGACCACCAACTGGAAGAGTCGGGGAAGGTCAAAAGGAGACACCACATGTCTGACGACCTCCCTGAATCATTCTCACTGGCAGCCATCTTGGCTGAGCAATGCATGCACAACAAGGAAGGACTCTGAGTCAGAATGATTGGTCAGTGACAACCTGGAAATTAATCCCATCACTGTAAATCTCAAGACTGGGAGCCATGTGGCAGAGCAGTTCTCCTGGGTTCCCTTACCCTACTGCTCTCCACCTGGGCACCCCTTCCCAATAAAATCTCTTGCTTTGTCAACACATGTATCTCCTCAGCCAGTTCATTTCTGAGTGTTAGCCAAGAGCCCCATTTGGGCCCTGGAAACAGAAGTCCTTCCTGCAACAGAAGGACTGATGCTGAAGCTGAAGCTCAATACTTTGGCCACCTGATGGAAAGAGCTGACTCATTAAAAATGACCCTTATGACGGGAAAGATTGAAGGCAGGAGAAGAGTACGACAAAGGACAAGATGGTTGGATAGAATCACTAACTCAATGGACATGAGCTTGAGCAAGCTCCAGGAGATGGTGAAGGACAGGAAAGACTGGCGTGCTGCAGTCTGCAGTCCATGGGGTTACACAGAGTTGGACACAGCTGAGTGACTGAACAAAAACAACAAAACACACATAAGCAGAAACACACACACACACCTCTCATAAATATTACCAAATTTATTAGTTTCATTCTATTAGATATATTTTTACTGCAAAATGTATCTAAATGGCTTGTGTCATTGAATACGGTGTCATCGAATACAGTGTAGTGGTAGTTCCAAGAGGTTGTCCTTATACAAATGCAGTAAAAGTGAATGAAAGTGTCAAATTTAGTGTGTGTGTATTTAACTCTTAATTTAAAAAAAAAAAAAAGATCAAATGCTTAGTTTTGATGTTTAGTCATTAAGTCGTGTCTGACCCTTTTGCAGCCTCATGGACCATAGCCCACCAGGCTTCTCTGTCCATGGGATTTCCTGGGCAAGAATATGAAGTGGGTTGTCATTTCCTTCACTGGGGATCTTCCCAACCCAGGGGTCAAACCTGCCTCTCCTGTAATTGTAGGCAAATTCATTACCACTGAGCCACTAAAGGCTTATAGCAACCAAGTAAAAGCCTAATCAAGAAGGCAACTTAAAAATAGTTGAGGAGCTTTGAAGTGTTTTTACTTGCCTTTGTCCTACCTCTCTCCTGGCTCCAACATGGTCTTGAAATGACAACCAGTATTCCAATATGTCATTCTGGTCCCTGGCTCCAGAGGAAGCAAAGTCGAACTTATTCTCAAATAGGTATTTGTATTTGTTTTAGTCTAATGCCTACCTATAGGACTGACAAAAGCACTCGCCTCTGCTTCACCTGATCCAGAACTTCCTCAGGGCAGAAAAGTGGCTACACAGAGGGCATTTCTCAGAAAATGTGGAAGGCAAATGAAGAACCCACTGCTGCATAGAGCAAATGATTACAACTTGAGGAACAATAACAAACTGCTAGAAGCCTGAGAGGAAAATTTGTGAAGAAAGTGTCTTTGAAGAATTATGGCATTGAAAATCTCACATGAGTATTAGGGAATATAGAAATTTATGTGCATGCCCAGAGAAAAATTTTTGTTAAAAACAAACAAACCAAAGAACCTGAGACGACTCTAAACTGTTACCTCAGACTGATCTTTAGGCTCTGCACAAAGAGGAAGTAAAGACTGAGCAAGGTCGGTAACTGGCCAGCTAAGGATAAAGGAGTGTTGCAACAAAGAGCTGGTGTGCAAAGACTAAGAGAATTTTGGGTTCTGTTTTCATTGATAAGCATCCAAAGACATCATGCAACATCACCTAACCAAAAGAAGAAAGACTGCAGACCACACATATCAATGAATACATTCTTTACAAACATAGATTAGAAAACTCATTAAAAAACCAACCAAATAAAAGCAGAGAAAGCAACAACAAAAAATTTCAAGGTGGCAGAGGAATCTAATTTCCAGAATTAACAAGTCTAAAATTTTAAATGTTCAGGTTTCAACAAAAAATAATGAAACATGTAAAAAAAAAAAAAAAAAAATGTATGCTCCACTCATAAGAAAATTAACCAAAATTGTCTCTGTGGAAGTATAGACATTGGACTTACTAGAAAAAGACTCTACTGTCTTATAGTCAAAGAGGTAAAGGAACTATGGACAAAACTAAAGGACATTATGCAAATAATGCCTCAGGAATGATAGATATCAATAAAGAGAAAACTATAAAAAAGGAACCAAACAAGAATTCTGGAGTTGAAAAGTATAAAAGGTACAAAATGATTGTATCTCTCTCTCTACAAACACAGTAAAAGTAAACAAAAAAAATCTGAATTGATTTTGCTTAACTCTTGAAAAAAGTCAAAGCTTATAGCAATCAATAAATATCAAATCAAGAAGGCAAGTTAAAAATAGTTGGAGAGCTTTGAACTATTTTTTATATTAAAAAAATCACTAGAGAATTTCAACAAGAGATTTAGGGAAAGCAAAAGTGTATATATATAAGAGAGATCAATTGCAGATATCCAGTCAGAGGAGCAGAAAGAAAAACTAATGGAGACAAAAAAAAAAAAAAAAAAAAGCATAAAAGGCTTGTAAGACATCATCAAACTTACTGATAATGCAGACTAGGAGTCCCAGTGGGAGAGGAACAAGTGACACAGTATGTGATGATACAATGGCTGAAAGCTTCCTAATTTGACGGAAGATACGATTTTACACAAATAGGATATTTAATGAACTCCAAGAAGAATGAATACAACAGTATCCACATTGAGACACATTATAATCAAACTGTCAAAAGACAAAGAGAGCACCCTGAAATCAAAAGGAGAGAGGGTACTTACCACAAACAAGTGGTTGACAACATTAAGTGTCAATTTCTTAGCAAAAATGATGGAGGCCAGAAAGTTGTGGGGTGGCATTCCTAAACTGCTAGATAATAGCAACAAAATAATCCACTGAATCCCATATCTGATTAGCAAAATTTCAAACTCAATAAGAAATTTAAGCAGTTTATAGCATATGGAACTATATTCAATATTTTCCAATAACCCACAATGAAAAATAATCTGAAAAAGAATATACATATATATAGACACATATATGTAAACACACAACTGAAGCACTTTGCTGTAAACCTGTTTCTAACACAGAACTGTAAGTCAACTAAACTTCAATTTAAAAAAAAATCAAGGTAAACAAAAGTTCAAGGAATTTGTTGTTTGTAGACCTGCCCTGCTGCTGCTGCTGCTGCTAAGTCGCTTCAGTCGTGTCTGACTCTGTGCAACCCCATGGACTGCGGCCTACCAGGCTTCTCCGTCCCTGGGATTCTCCAGGCAAGAACACTGGAGTGGGTTGCCATTTCCTTCTCCAAGACCTGCCCTAGAAGAATGCAAAAAAAGGAGTCTTCCTGATGTAAACACAAGGACACCAGACAGCAACTTGAAGCCATACATCAAAATAAAGAAGACTGGTGGAGATAACTACATAACCAAATGCAAACTCAATTATTATAATATTTCTTGTCTAAAATCTCTCTCCTTGTCCCTGTATGATTTAAAGGACCAAGGCATAACATAGATATAAATTTATGTTAATGCATATATAATATATAAATATGTAATTTATGATGAATTTATGATGACAACAAAACATCAAGCCCTGTCTCCCATCATGATTGTGTTTGGATATAAGGGCTTTGAAGAGAGTAATTAAAAGTGAAATGAGGTCAAAAGCGGGGCCCTAATCTAACAACATTGATGTCCTTGTAAGAAGCAGAATGGACACCAGGAGCACACACAGAGAAAAGGCCATGTGCCAATACAGTAAAAAGGGTCTGCAAGCCAAGGAGAGAGGTCATACCAGAAATCAACTTTGCCAGCACCTTGATCTTGGATTTCCAGCCCCCAGAATTATGAGAAAATACAGCTGTCTTGTGGCTCAGCTGGTAAAGAATCCGCCTGCAGTGTGTGAGACCTGGGTTGGAACTCTGGGTTGGGAAGATCCCCTGGAGAAGGGAAAGGCTACCCATTCCAGTATTCTGGCCTGAAGAATTCCATGGACTTATGTCTATGGGGTCACAAAGAGTCAGACACGACTGAGCAACTTTTAATTTCACTTTTCACAATTCTCTTGTGTCAGTCAGTCTGTGGTATTTGTTATAGAAGCCTTAGCAGATAAGCACATGCATTCTGTCCTTAGTCCTAGTACGGGTAATATGTTCTTTTTTTTTTTTTTTTTTTTTCATTTTTATTTTTTTTTTTTGCCTTTTTTTATTAATATTTTTATTTTTAAACTTTACATAATTGTATTAGTTTTGCCAAATATCAAAATGAATCCACCACAGGTATGCATGTGTTCCCCACCCTGAACCCTCCTCCCTCCTCCCTCCCCATACCATCCCTCTGGGTCATCCCAGTGCACTAGCCCCAAGCATCCAGTATCGTGCATCGAACCTGGACTGGCATCTCGTTTCATACATGATATATTACATGTTTCAATGCCATTCTCCCAAATCTTCCCACCCTCTCCCTCTCCCATAGAGTCCATAAGACTGTTCTATACATCAGTGTCTCTTTTGCTGTCTTGTACACAGGGTTATTGTTACCATCTTTCTAAATTCCATATATATGTGTTAGTATACTGTATTGGTGTTTTTCCTTCTGGCTTACTTCACTCTGTATAATAGGCTCCAGTTTCATCCACCTCATTAGAACTGATTCAAATGTTTTCTTTTTACTGGCTGAGTAATACTCCATTGTGTATATGTACCATTGCTTTCTTATCCATTCATCTGCTGATGGACATCTAGGTTGCTTCCATGTCCTGGCTATTATAATCTCATATATAACTTCTTTATTAATATAATTAAGAATTATTAAGAGGTTGATTGCCTTATTTAATTAAATGAAATTTTGTATAAAATCTTTTTCATGAAATTTTCAATCTGAATATACAGCTTTAACTTACTGGAATCACATACAGTATTAAGATAAAATTTATTCCTTTCTAAAGAAACCATCAATGTAGATCATAATTCTCTTATGGCCATCTGAAACATGCTTACTAATATTTTGTAAGACAATATATATATATTTCATTCATAAATACCACTTTAGTGCTCAGTCGCTTCAGTCATGTCTGACTCTTTGCGACCCTATAGGCTGTAGCCTGCAAGGCTCTTCTGTCCATGGGATTCTCCAGGCAAGAATGCTGGAGTGGATTGCCGTGCTGACTTCCAGCAGCTCTTCTGGACACAGGGATCAAACCTGTATCTCCAGCAATTATTTTGAAGTGATCCAGCTTAGAATCAAGATTGCTTAAACTTAGTGAAGACTGTATTTTTCCATGCTCAGTAGCTGTTTTATAAAATGAGAATTGTTATTTGTCATAGAAATAGGATATGCCTTATAAAATTAATTTGAACTTGACTAACTTTTAGAAGCCATTATTTGTTTTTTTTTTAAATTTTGATTTGATGACTATTTACTCTGAATACTGATTCATTAAGTTATTTGTGCTTCATTGGATTAATTTTATGAAATTCTGGCTCTGCTTGAGTATAATTTGTTTCAAGATTTTCAAATTCATTGAATTGCCACCACAATCTAGTCATATATACACAAACGCATGCACACACACATGCACACATACATTTTAGCTATTCCATTTTAGTTACTATTTTTTTTTTACTCTTTTCATCTTTATTTAGATTTATCAGAAACCATTTCATCTTTTTTTAAAGCCATCAGTTCCTGAACTGTTTAATACATTTTACGGATTCAATTTGCTTTGTTTTTGGTGTATTAATTTCCATCTATAAATCAACTACATTTATTTTAATCATTTGAAGTAAATCATTAGTTAAATTTAAAAAATTATTCTGTTTAATGTTTAACAAACTTGGTCTCTTCATCTCTGAGCATAGTTTTAGGTTTCAATTTTGATTTATTATTCATTCTATATAGTATTATCTAGGTTTTTTTATTACCTTATTATTGTGGTTTATTTTTATACTTTTATTATTAAATTGTTAGATTTTTAGTTATGTGCACATGTTTGTATATTTGATATGTATTAATGTAACTGAAAAATAATATTAATTGAACAATGTATTTTATCTATCTACTCGCTCAGTCATGTCTGACTCTTTGCGACCCCATGGCCTATACCCTACCAGGTTCCTCCATCCATGGGATTCTCCAGGCAAGAATACTGGAGTGGGTTGCCATTTGCTTCTCCAGGGGATCTTCCCGACCCAGGGATCAAACCGGATCTCCCGCACTGCAGGCAGACACTTTACCCTCTGAGCCACCAGGGAAGCCCATGTATTTTATAGGAGCATTCAAGTTTTTTCACTAACCTAAAATATAAAATTACACAAACATATTCATAGATACTGACAACACCCACACATATTTTGTCTCTAATATTATTTGCTATTTTGGTAGCTAAATATTGCAAACAGTTGCCAGGGATCCATTTCTTTTCTGGAGACCATGTTTCAAGACATCACAGTAACAGAGGCTGAAGCAGTCTTAGGGTGGTTAGGGTATCTGGTAGCTAGAATTCTCAGCTTGTAGGCATTATTTCATGAAGTTAATGTGAGTTAAAGGAAAGACTCTTTTTCTACATTATTGCTATGTCTCTTGGCACCAACTATAGGCAAAAAATGTTAGATAGAATGCCTGTATTTTCTATATCCTGGATTTCTTTAAGTACATTTACACTTTCAAAAACTTCTAGAATACAATAAATATCAATGAAATATAACAAAATGTTTTTAAATGTGCCTTTAGACACAACCTAGTACACAAACAGGTATTCCTACCTTAATAGTCAACTCACCCCCAAATCAGCTCATAATCACATATGACAAGTTGCAAGAACTTAGTCTTTAGCAGCTAGTCACCAGTGAAGATCAAGAATACTGGAGTGGGTAGTTTCCCTTGTGGCTCAGATGGTAAAGATTCCACCTGCAATGCGGGAGACCTGGGTTTGATCCCTGGGTTGGGAAGATTCCCTGGACAAGGGAACAGCTACCCACTCCAGTATTCTGGCCTGGAGAATTCCATGGACAGAGGAGCCTGGCAGACTACAGTCCACGGGGCTGCTAAGAGTCAGACACAACTGAACAACTTTCCCATCACGTTGAGTCTAATATTCATTGATCAATCTGAACTATGCAAAATGAGTCATCTTGTCAAATCAGAAGAGTCCAGACTTGCAAGCTCAGTTTTGCATACCAGTGACCAAAGGAGAGACCATATAGTAACTCAGTACCATTTAAGATATTTACTACTGTGCCAAAGTTACATATTTTCATGTTATTTGAGATATTTATTACCATATCACAGTTATGTATTTTCATGTTAAAGAATGATAAGGGTCAAAGAAGTCCTAGGAATGCTCTATGCTGGGCGAAAGTGAAAGTGAAGTCGCTCAGTCATGTCTGACTCTTTGCGACCCCATGGACTGTAGCCTACCAGGCTCCTCAGTCCATGGGATTTTCCAGGCCAGAATGGGCCTGGAAAGTGGGTTGCCACTTCTATGCTGGGTAGTAAACTAAAATTAAGACCAACTTGGAAGGAGCCCAAGTCTTTAAACCACCACGTTTTTAAGGCTTATCAACACCAAGGGAAAGACCGGAGTGTGCCAATTTTATGCTCCACAAGTAGAAGACATTCCAATATGTCTCACAGCAAATTTTGAGAAGAGTTGCACAGAGCTCAAGTTGTAAAACAAAATCTGTCATTAGTGTCATTTAATAATCATGGATTTACTGCAATGAGGAATGATTGCCTATTTAAGCTGCTAGATAGGTTTTCTTACTCTTTGAATATTAATCAGAAAATTTCAACCTTTGCCCTTTCTATTACCTAAGCTACATCCAAGATAACATTAGCTAGTTTTTCTTTACTATGAGAGAGCATGTTATAATAAGTAATCAAGGAAAGCTTAAATGAATACTTGAAATTAGCATCATGCGTTAGAGAGGGGATAAGAATTCTTCCACAGTCTACCATGTATCATCTTACACAGTATCGATTGGTGAGGAATATACATAAAAGCAAGATTTTCAATAGCGTTAATATAGAAAAGGGCTTCCCTTGTGGCTCAGCTGGTAAAGAATCTGCCTGTAAGGCGGGAGACCTGGGTTCCATTCCTGGGTTGGGACGATCTCTTGGAGAAGGGAAAGGTTACTTCCTCCAGTATTCTGGCCTGAAGAATTCCATGGAGTGCATAGTCCATGGGGATGCAAAGAGTTGGACACAACGGAGCAGCTTTCATTTCAAGGTTAAAGTGCTACACTCAATATGCCAAACAAATTTGGAAAATTCAGCTGTGGACACAGGACTGGAAAAGGTCAATTTTCATTCCAATCCCAAAGAAAGGAAATGCCAAAGAATGCTCAGACTACCACAAAATTGCACTCAGCTCACACACTAGTAAAGTAATGCTCAAAATTCTCCTAGCCAGGCTTCAACAGTACGTGAACTGTGAACTTCCAGATGTTCCAAGTGATTTAGAAAAGGCAGAGGAATCAGAGATCAAATTGCCAAAATCCGTTTAATCATTTAAAAACTAAGAGAGTTCCAGAAAAATATCTACTTCTGTTTTATTGACTATGTCAAAGCCTTTGATTCTGGTGGACCATAGCAAAGTCTGCAGAATTCTTAAGGAGATGGGAATACAACAACACCAGAACTGCCTCTTGAGAAATCTGTATGCAGGTCAGGAAGCAACAGTTAGAACTGGACAAGGAACAACAGACTGGTTCCAAATCAGGAAACGAGTACGTCAAAAGCTATATATTGTCACCCTGCTTATTTAACTTATATGCAAAGTACATCATGAGAAGCACTGGGCTGGCTGAAGCACAAGCTAGAATCAAGATTGCTGGGAGAAATATCAATAACCTCAGATATGCAGATGACACCACCCTTATGGCAGAAAGCAAAGAATAACTAAAGAGCCCCTTGATGAAAGTGAAAGAGGAGAGTGAAAAAAACGGTTTAAAGCTCAACATTCAGAAAACAAAGATCATGGCATCTGGTCCAATCACTTCATGCCAAACAGATGGGAAAACAATGGAAAGAGTGGCAGATTTTATTTTTGGGGGGGCTCCAAAATCACCACAGATGGTGACTGTAGCCATGAATTTAAGACACTTACTCCTTGGAAGAAAAGTTATGACCAAACTAGACAGCATATTAAAAAGCAGTGACATGTCTTTCTAGTCAAAGCTATGCTTTTTCCAGTAGTTATGAATGGATGCGAGATTTGGACCATAAAGAATGTTGAGCACCGAGGAGTGATGCTTTTGAACTGTGGTGTTGGAGAGGACTCTTGAGGGTCTCTTGGACTGAATGGAGATCGAACCAGTCCATCCTAAAGGAAATCAGCCCTGAATATTCATTGGAAGGACTGATGCTGAAGCTGAAACTCCAATACTTTGGCCACCTGATGGGAAGAACTGACTCACTGAAAAGACCCTGATGCTGGGCAAGACTGAAGGCAGGAGGACAAGGGGATGACAGAGAATGAGTTGGTTGGACGGCATCACCCACTCAATGGACATGAGTTTGAGTAAACTCCGGGAGTGGTGATGGACAGGGAGGCCTGGTGTGCTGCAGTCCATGGGGTCCCAAAGAACTGGACACGACTGAGTGACTGAACTGAAGTGAACTGAACTGAATTGTCAGTCTAAATAATTCAGTTATTTAGAAAATACCCACTTTAGATATTAGGGTGAATTGTTGGGTAATATCTTAAGTTATATACTCTAAGTATGGAGTTTTCCCAAAAATTAAAAAAAGAAATACCATATGATTGAGCAATTCCATTTATGGGTATTTTTTCAAAGTGTGTATCAAGAGATGAATGAATAAGCTGTGGTATGCATGGATTATTACTCAGCCAAAAAGAAGAATAAAATCTTGTCATTTGTGAGAAAATGGATGGACCTAGAGGGTTTTATGCTAAGGAAAATAAGTCAGACAGAGTGACAAATACAGTATGATGTCACTTGAATGTGGAAACTGAAAATCAAAACCAGTGAACCAAAATAACTGAACAGTAATGTAGTCATTGAAACAGAGAACAAAGAAGTGATTTTTACAGGAGAGGAGAGGGATGTGGTGATGAGAGAGCTGGGTGAGAGATTAAGACTTACAAAAATACCTTATAAAATAAATGAGTTTGGGAGACAAATGTACACCATGAGAATACAGTCAATGAGAATAGTCCTTTGGGCAGCTGGAATAAAAGAGCAGGAGAAATATAAGGAATGACAACTAAAATTTAAAGAGCCTTTTTGGAGAGAAATCCTCTGTGTCAGAAGAAAAGAGAGAAACATGCTTAAGCTACAAATGGAGATCAATGATGGATCATGAACTTTTTACCCTGAAAGCAGACTGAGTTCTGAAAAATCCTGACATGCAAGTCTTGAAAGATCTAGGGTAATATTGACCTCCTATGACTACTGGAATGAGCAGATGTGAGAAAACAGAATTCTTAAAGACAATGACAGAAGGATAGATGTTAGAAATAAATTTGCAGTTTCTTAAACAACAAAGACTGAGTTGTGTGAAGGGGGAAATAATCCCAGTGGTAGACACTAAGGTGACTGGCTTAAGACAATTTCTTAAGTTCTACCTCTGTTGAGGGGGTTACTTTATACATATTTGTTTTTACAAAAAGTTATTTTGAAAGTAAATAGATAAAAACATTTAATGAAAAAACTTACTTATAAATATGGAACATATAGATATATACAGAACAAAAAGATAAAACTGTAGATAAAACTAATACTAAATCAACAGAGCAAAACAAATGAAGCTGTACTAAATGAGGACTCTCAGGAGAGAGGCAATGAGGCCTCCCCTGATCTGGTCCAGATGAGGCTCCTGGTGCTGTGGGGGCTCCATCCCCTCTGGGGTCCAGGATGATGTCCAGGTCCAGGTCTTCAGGGATTCAGAGCAGAGCCTGCAACACCAACACAGGTGATGGAGTCCTGGGAGATGCAGAGTCAGACAGAGGAGGGCTCCCTGGGGAGGGTGTGCAGGACCCAGAAGATGTCCCAGGATCTAGACTTGGCTTTGGGGCTCAGATCTGCAGGGCACTGGGTCTGTTTGCTGCTCTTTGCTGAGGGTGTTGTCTGTTAGTAAGGAGTGTCTAGAAATGTCCCCAGGAGCAAGTACACCTGGGCATCTGGCTGGCAAACCTCAACTGATGGGTCCCCTGGACAGTGAGACTCAGGCAAAGGAACAGGGGACTTGGGATTCAGGATTGAAAGTTTGGGTCCCCCCTTCCCTCTAGGCCCTGGGAGGAGCAGGAGGTCAGATGACACAGAGGGTAGGAGAACCTGCCCACCCATCCTACACAGTACAACTGCTCCTGAGACCTGAGCATTGGAAATGGACAATCACCTGGAATCTCTGTTTTCCTGAATAATCATTTCTAAGCCCCAACCAAACTCTCCTGAGGTTTCTGCCTTTAAACTGTTTTTATATTATAAAAAGTACATTTTAACTGTTTAGCATATTGCAACATTGAAATTTGAGAGAAAACATTTCTTTTCAAACTATAATAAAACAAGATATGTTATTAATGACAGACTTGGGAACAAAATAAAAGGAACATGAGTAACTTGAATCCTGCCACTCATCCCAAGTGGGCTGCTCAGTCGCCTGAGTCATGTCTGAGTCTGCACAACCCTATGGATGATAGCTCACCAGGTTCCTCAGTCACTGGGATTCTTCACACAAGAACACTGGAGTGGGTTGCCATCTACTTCTCCAGTGGATCTTCCATACCCAGGGATCAAACCCTTTTCTTGTGTCTCCTGCATTGGCAGGAGGGTTCTTTACCACTAGCACCACCATCCCAAGTGCACAAAGGACTAAATTGCTTTCTGGTGTGTCTTCAGTTGGACACATACACAGAAAAATCTACAGAACCTCCAAATTCAGGTTGAGAGATGCTGCCCTGAGGTGACCTAGGACCCCAGGGTTCCAGATCCTGAGAAACCCCAGACTTGGGCACCCCCAGGCTGGCTGGGACCCTCAGGACCAGGGAGCACCCACAGGGATGCAGAGCTGCCAGGTGATGCCCTGCCTGCATGACCTCTGGGCACCTGTGTCTCCTTCACTCTGTTCCCAGAGCCCAGGACTGGGGAGGGCAGGGCCACCCCAACCTCTCTCTGCAGCTGGTGATGGACTAGGGATTCCCCCTGCTGCCTTTAGCAGGGTTGGGAGGGCAGAGCTGGATCCTGCAGAGGGAGATGAGGAAACCCCCACGGGGAGATCTTTAAAGAGAGCACTCTGGAACAGCAGCTCCTGGACTCCTGCATCCAGGTGGCCCCACAGTGCCCCCAGACTCCCTGCAAATGTAAGAGCTGCCAGAGAGCCAGTCCAGCAACCTCGGGGGCATCTGTGGATGGGACCTGTGCCCTGGGGAGACATGCTCAGGGCATCCTCCACTCGTCTGCACAGATTGTTACCACCCTCTTGTCTCTACGTTTGTGGTGACCCTCAGAAGCAGACCCCATGGTTTCTGCTGGTGATTCTGAAGCACCAACAAGCGAATGGGGTCATGACAGAGACACAGGCCCTCGTCTGCCTCACCTTTCACCCCAGGTCCCACGTTCACTCTTGCTCTTCCAGGTCTTCCTCATCATCACTGCTGACTTCTCCTGAAGCAGTCTTCAAAAAGATGACCAGAGATCTTTTTGGTATCTGGAAGGAAGAGATCAGTCAAGCAGGTCCAATCCCTCCCAGGGCAGGAAAGCAACCATATGGGGTAGCTCAGGGCAGTGCAGACTTCATGGGGGCCCTTCAGCTGTGTGGGTCCAGACCTGCTGACTCCAGCCTCAACTCCTGCTCAGGCCACTCATGGTGACAAAGCCAGGTTCAAGGGTGCAGACATGAGGACAGGAGTAGGGAAATGCTCAGAAAATGGGGGAATAGGGCTGAAGATAGATTCATAGATTTTATATAAGCTCCTAGGTCCCCAAGTGCCTATAAGACACCAGGTCCTGCAGAAGGCTAATCAGAAAAAGAGGGAAAGAGGAGAAAGGGAAGGGCTGCAAAGAAGAGTCTATTGATCAGGATAAGAGAGAACATTTTTAAAAGATATGAAAGAAGAAATAAATGACCTCTATAGTCTTGCTCTCCTCCAAATCCTCAATATGCACCATGCAGTTTCTTGGTGTCTGAGGGCAGCACTCATCTGGAGTGGCTGTGGGAAAGCAAAGGGGAGATTTAGAGTCAGGATGTGACCAGGGGACCCTGTGCTCCTCACAACCTGGCCTTGGGACCCCTGGTGCCCTTGTCTCCAGGGACCTCCCAGGGCCTCAGTGTTTTACTTCTGCAATGAAAAAGTGGGTCTTTGACATCCAACATCCTGTTGCCACCCTCAGCTTGTCTACGAGTGACGAGGAATGACACCATTTCCACGTGTTCCTCCTCCAGGTGGTCACTGTCTCCATGCATCTCTGCCCATGACCTTGCTTGCCTCCTTCTCCACTGTTTCCCCTCTACTTCCTTCATCATTTCTCTCCTCTAGTCACTGTTCTTTTCCTTCCTCCTTGAGCCTCCACCAACCCTAGAGTTCTCCAACATGGAAATATTAGAAGGATGATGTGTGTATGGCCACAGTCTCTAATCAGTCCATTATTTAATTAAACAATCCATCACTCTCAGGAAGGGCCTGACATGGACATGAGAATCTTCTGAGTCCTAGGGGAGGGGGAGGAAAGTTCACATAACAGAGACTATCCTGTTGCCTGACGTGACCTCAGTGGCCTGGGAGATACTTAATGCTCTCAGCAACACCTTAAGTTTCCCAGACCCTAAGAGAGGATAGAGGCAAACACTTTCAATTTCATTTAGCCAGAAATGGAAAAAAGAAATCCAAAAATATATATGGAACCCCTAAGGACTCCAAACAGACACAATAATCTGGAGAACTAATTTCAAATTTTCTCACCTCCTGATTTCAAAATACATTACAAAGATATAGGGATCAAAGCTGTATGATAGTGACATAGAAACACATACATAGCCCTAAAGACAAGAATAAAGAGCCCCAAGTAAACTCATGGATATAGGGTCAAATGAAATTCACCAAGTTTCTAAGACAAGAAAAGAGTGAAAGCATAGTCTCTTCAACAATCAGTAGGATGAAAAGATAACCTACAGAAAAATTACAAACAATATATCAGAAAGGGAGATCATACTCAAAGTATATAAGAAAATACCACAACTCAAATGTAAAACAATTAAAAAAATGAAAGGTAAATAAACGAGTTGAGGAGTGTGCAAAGATTGTGATCAAAACCACCAAGAGCTTCTGTCTGGAGGGAGTATTGGGTTCTAAGATGAGCAATCACCCCGAGTCCTGCTGCTCTGAGTCTCTGACCTAGGTCTGGTCAGTCCCAGAAGACCAGGTCAGTAGGGCTCCTAGAACATGTGTAAAGAAAGCCAGCAGCCCCTTCACAGTCTCTAGAATCTGCAGCCATGCTGGTCTCTAGGGGCACATGGGCTGCTCTCACGTGGAAGCACCTTCAGCACAGCATCCTTGGGGAGGTGTGGTTCTGAGAGGAACTCCAGCAGACTCAGCCCAGGCAGGGACTCAGTAGCACGTGTGTTCTGACTCATTCAACCCTGAGAGCACCCTTTACATGAGGAATAAACAGTGAGGACAAACATCAGGGCAAGCCACACGTCCTGAAAATGCACAGGGAGAGAGTTCATGTCTCACCCACAACCTGACACTCACTGCCAGAACTTGGTCTCCAGTGTCAAGTGACTATGAGACTTTTGTGCCACTAGGATATGGCCATCATAGGAGAATTTAAACATGAAGCCAAAGTCCTTCGTGTATACTACACTGCAGGTAATAACCAGAAGCCAAGCTTTCATATTTGGCAGGTGAAAGGGCAAGGAACAAGGAGTCTTGTGAGAAAGGATATTTCTAAATGGAAAAGCAAGAAGAAATGACTATAAGCACAACAGAATAAACTACATGGACACATAGCTCTATTATATTGTTAAAATACGAAAAGAACAAACTACAACTCTAGACATATTTCCTTCTTCTTCCTCAGTTTATATTCATCTCTGAAGAAGCAGGTGTAACTCAAATGGTCCAGGAACCCTCTCCCTCTAAATCCCACCTGAGAGTTGTTCCCTACCTGCATTCTCTTCCACATCATTGCTGCTAACGTTTTCCACAAAACAGTCTGTAGAAAGATAACCATGAGCAATAATACAGTTATTACACAAGTTGAGCTACCCATTTCTCCTCCTCCACTTGGCTCACACAGCATCTCCCCGGTCTTCCTTCTAGGCTCAAATCTCCCCTGTGCTTTGTGGAGTCAGAGCCCTTCAACAAGACGGTGATCACATTTGAACATATTCACATGAGAAAGAGGCTGAGAAAATTACCTTTTAACCTTACACTTCTACAGGCCCAATAGAGCTCTTACATTCCAGCTTACAAAGCTGAAATGCCAATGCTTATGGACACTTTTGAAATATGGCTAGTGTGACCAAGCTATGTGTGCTTTTTGTGATTGTTTCAATATAACAAGTTAAGTATTGTTGAAATATGTTAATTATAGATAGGCAGCTCTAGCTAATGGCTACTACACTGGAAAGTTCAGCTCTAAGGGCTCCACAGACAAGGAAAAGGCAACTAATTGCCTGTTCTGTTTTTCATTTATTCCAGATGATATGATGGCCTGATAAGATCATTCATATGCAGGTAAATCTGGGGCTCTTGAACCCAGTCCAGGCACTGGGAGAGTGCTTGTGAACATCCCAATAGTGCTGGAGTGGGTAGCTGTTCCCATTTCTCCAGGGCATCTTCCCAGCCCAGGAATTGAACTCAGGTCTCCTACATTTCAGGCGGATTCTTTACCAGCTGAGCCACAAGTGAAGCTCGAGAATACTGGAGTGGGTAGACTATCCCTTCTCTAGCAGATAGCCCTGACTCAGGAATCGAAACAGGATCTCCTGCATTGCAGGCAGATTCTTCAACAAATGAGCTACCAGTGAAGCCCTAGTAAGGTGAACACTCAGATTCAAAGAAAATTCTCAGGAGGGAGCTCATTTGTGGGTAGAGGTAAAGGGCATGGCCCAGCATTCGTGTACTACAAGTAACCAGAAAGTAGGTATGGAGGGAAGGGAGGAATATTCACTCTCTTCCTGAGCCCATCTTTCCCATCCCTGATTCTAGAGGACCCAAGGAAGGCAGTGGAAAAGGGCTTATTAGGAAGTGAAAGTTTTGTGCACTGGAAACCATAGAATACTGTTAAAAAAAGAAGAGACAAGTAATCAGAATACCGTACCATATTCATAGACTGGAATATTTAGTGTTGTTGACCTTCCTATACTCCTAAAAGTGATTTACATATATATTGAAACCACTTACAAAATCCCATGTCATTTTAATAAAATGGAAAAAAAAAAAAATCCCTAAAACTTATGGAACCCAGAAGAAACCCAAAGAACAAAAACAGTCTTGAGAGCAAAGAACAACAATGGGGCCTTCAGGCTTCCTGAATTCAAAACAGGCAAGAATGCCACAGCAGTCAAAACTGTGTTCTACCTGCAGCTAAATAGGCAGAGAGACCAATGAATCGTAAGGAGGGAATCTTGAATATACACTGACCCCTGTGGCCAAATGATATTTGCAAAGGTTCTAAAATTATCAAGTGAAGAAAGGATTGTCTCCTCAAAAATCAATAGACAGGCAACCTATAGAATCAAAGAAGTATCTGCAAACTTTGTATCTGAATAAAGGGCCAATATCCAGAATATAAAAGCAACTGCTAAAATACACAACTTCACAATAATATCAGGCAAATAACTGACTTTAAAACATGTTCAAAAGCTTTCATAGACATTTCTTCATAGAAGACATAGAAATGATCAATATACATAGGAAATATGCTTAGCATCACTAAGTAGCAAATGGGGTACTTAGTGGAAATGGAAACCAAGTCAAAAGGAGATATCACCTTTCAGGAGGTGTATTATATGAAGAAAATAACAGATGTTGGCAAATATGTAGAGAAGTGGAACTTCCATGCCTGTTGGTAGGAATGATAAATGGCATAGCCATTATAGAACAGTTTGGAAGTCCCTCAAAAAATTATTAAGATTATCATAAGATCCAGCAATCATTTATTTGAGTTTATATCCAAAGGAGATAAAACTAGAATGTTCCAGGAGATACCTATAATCTCATACCCATTGTTGCATCGTACACAACAATCAAGATAGAAAAACTGCTCAGTGTCCAAGGGCAGATAAATCAAGAAAGAAAATGTGGTGCATACATACACTGGAATGTGATTGAGTCTTTAAAAATGAAGGCAATCCTGTCATTTGAAGCAAAGTGGGAAGCTATTGGTAAGGTTGAAATAAGCTAGTCGCAGGAGGACAAATACTGAACAATTCCATTTACCTGCCATATCGAAAGGAAAGTTCAGGGAAGCAGAGAATAAAAGGGTGGATCCAAGACCTGGGAAGAGGTTGACACAGGGAGTGTCTATCAATGGTTACAGGATTTTAGTGGCAGGATGGAAAAGTTCTAGAGACGTGCTAAACAACATGGTGCATTGAGTTAACAGGACAGACTGGACACTTCAAAGGGTAAGAGGCAAAGCTGGAATGAACTTCCTCCATTTGTGCCTGGAGCCTCCTCCTTTCTCAGATTCCTCTGAAACTGGGTGTTGCTTTTGGGTACCAGGGGCTCCCTGCAGAAGGAAGGAGCCTCCCCAGTACTGGGGGCCTTGGATGAGGGGGTGATTTCATTCTGAGGCTCCAACAGAAAGAGTTTGAATGAGGGAAGTGGCAGAGTGGTGAATCATGAACAATCAAAATCCTACAAGACCTACTAAGTGATGAGATTTACTATTAAATGAAGGTGTGGTTGACCCAGTAAAGGGGATTCTGAAACACAGTTTTGCTCATTAAGAATCTTATAGGACTTCTATGGTGGCTCAGTGGTTAAGAATCTACCTGACAATGCAGGAGACAGGAGTTCAACCCCTGGTCTGGAAAGATTCCACATGCTGTGGAGCAACTAAACCATGTACCACAACTACTGAGCCCACGTGCCAAACTATGGAAGCCCAAGAGCCCTGGAAGCCATGCTCTGCAACAAACAAGCCACTAAAGTGAGAGGCCTACACACCACAACTAGAGAGTTGCCCTTGCTCTCCATAAGTAGAAAGAAGCCTGGGCAGCAAGGAAGGCCAAGAACAGCCAATAAAAATTTTAATAAAAATTAAAAAGAATCCTGTAAACATCTTCCTCGGTAGTGATGGGATTTGTCTTCCTGGGAAAAGGATGTTCACTTGGTATAAAATCAATGGATACAGTGAATGTATATACTTTGTTTTCTTTTTATACACATAAACATTCATGGTACATTGTGATGGAAAATATTTTGGGGCTGACACCACTAACAGTGATGTTTAGGGTGACAGATATTTTGGAAAACACAACCCAAAAATTCAAACACACAAAGAATCACACTATTCATTATACATAAAAACACACCCAGTCCCATGGACACAAACCTACACTATTAACCATAATACAGCTTCTTCCTGGAACTACAGTAATCATCCACATTGATCTCTTGTAAATTACTTTCTATCACCAGGGCCCCTATACTCATTCCCAGCAGGAATTTGGAATCAGTTTGGCCTCTACACTAAAACCAGCAAGAAAGCCCCAACTTTCTCATCTACAAAGTTTTTTCTCCCAAAGGGAATGATTCTAGAATACATACCACTTTCACATCCTGAAAGGGCCACCTGCAAGTACAGAAGAGAAGATGCTATGAGGATAAGATCACATAGATGCACAGTCTTTGGTTCATTTGGTGACAGTAGAAAACCTGATGAGGAGCAGTGTGGAGTCCAGGAAACCCAGCAAGATCAGCACACACATACTCAGGATGAAAGGCAAGACCTGTGCCTGGAGGATGGAACTCCAAGTCCATTTAGGCTGGAAATTGCACAATTCTTTTCCTAGAAGAAATGTTGCTGCAGGAGAGAGAAATCTGTACTCTACAGAGTGTAATGGATGCTAAAAATTTTAGTATCTTGTGGACTGAGGAATCATGAGTTGGTAATAAGACTCTCGTCTACATTATCCCAACAAAGGGAACTGTCTCTAAATGAAACAAAAACCATCAGAGTCACAACTTAATTCTACTGAAAGAGAAATGAAACAATATTTCTATCTCAGACCAAAAAAAAAAAAAACAAAAAAAAACAGCTTGCCTTGGAGAAACACTGAGTCTCTTCTGTGTTGTCACATGGTGGGTTGACTGGCAGGTCCTCAGTGAAGTCTAGAGGGACACAGAGTAGCTGTTAGAACACTGGTGAAGGCTGTTCAGGAATCATGCAGGGGGTTTTCTCTTTGTGTGGACATGGGGTGGTGTGTCCAGATGTGGGAGGTTATTAAGCATGAGGTGAACTTGTGTTCATCCATCCTCTTTGGAGGAGGAAGGAAAGTAAAGGAGAGGAAGAAGGAAATGAAAATAGAACTTTGGCTTTCTAGCAAGAGGAACCTAATCAACATGAAATATTCAATCTAAAAAAAGGAAAGCTCTAAAATGTGTGTATTGTTCAATGAAAGAGACCCATGACTCCTCCTGCTTAATGTGAGGTCCTGCTAAATTACCACTGTCCCTTGATTTTTCCCAGATCACTCTTCTCCAGGATCTACAGTTGCCAATATTCTAATCATCATGTTTTTTATGAGATTTGTACTTGATTAAAAGTGATCTCTGTTAGAGAACTGAATTCAATATTGGGCAAAATATGCTATTCTCTTAATTCACAAATCAATTTTCTTAAATGAAATCAAATATACAATATTTGGCAATACTGAATTCCTGCCATTTAATAAGAGCCACTATGAATGATATCATATTTTTCTATCAATATTTGTTTTCTATAGTGTGCATGTCCACTGAGTCAGTTCCTGTCCACATTCACAAGGGCAATATGTATAGTGGGAAAGTTGATTATAGAAAGCACAGTTTCTCCACCAGGTCTTCCTGGGGAGCTAGAGGGACACAGAGTTGCAGTCAGGACATGGGTGAGGATGCTTATCAATCACTCAGTGTTTCTTTCTTCTTTTTTTTTTTTTTTTTTTTTTGAAGGGGACATAGGGTCGAGTGTATGCATGAGGGAGGTTAGTAGCTATGGACCGAGCTGCTGTTGAATCATCCTTTTTGCTGGATGAAGGAGAGCAAAGGAGAGGAGAAGGAAAGAAATGAAACAGAGTTTTTGCATTTTGACTAGGGATAACCTAAATGATCGGGGAAAAAGTAACACTAAAATGCATGCCAGCTTTCAATGACAGAGACCCATGAACCTCCTGCCTGTTTAGAGCATCTGTTAAATGGTCCCTGTCTTCTGGATTTTTCTCAGATCATCGCCTCCCCAGGATCCACATTTGTAGCTACTGAATTTAGAATGTTTTCTCTCAGACTTTGTTCTTGATTAAAAGCAAACTCTGTTAGAGGACTGAATTCAATCCTACCTTTCCAAATAGCTACTATTAATCATGTGATATTTTTTCCCAGTCTTCATTTTCCAAACAATGTTTGCATGTCCACTGAGTCAGTGGCTGTTCACACACAGAAGTCATACATTTAGTGGGACAGTTCATTACAGAGAGGAAACATAGGCTGAACGCTGACTTTGTCTAACCCAGGATTACAACAATGTTCAGGAGATTACAACAAAAGTAATGGTCATTAGACTAACTACCAAGTTCCACTGTGAGATCTATTTGACACCTTCCATTGACTGTGTGCTACAGGGTCTAATCAATGTAAGGTTTATGGTAATGTCACCCAGTACAATGAAATGTTTCCCTGATAGAATCTGCTCTTGTTCTTGTTTAAGCAATGACACTAGCATCAACACATATGACCAACATTGTCTACACAAGGCCACACAACTCTCAAGATCTGAGAGCTGACCAGGAAGATGCGACCACATGGTGCCTTTTACCCTGATGACTGTGCCAAAGTTGGCTGTTAATCCACCTTTGGTTGCCCTGGGTTTCATGACAACTGAGCCCACCTTAAAATGAAGTCTGGAGAACTCTGGAGCTGCTAGTACCTCCAGGCATGGACACAGATGCAGGGACCCCTTTCTCCATGACTGAGGACCATGGCTGAGCAATAAGTGCAGGTCAGGGGTCCAGAGCAGACACACTGGGACCACCCATAGGTTCCCAGTTTGGCTTGTCCACTTAGGAGGTCAAGAGCTTGGGCTGTTTTTCTCAGCACCATCTCCATTTGAGGAAAATGAATATTAACCAAACTTGAGGAATGGCTGAGTTGAGGAAAGAGTCAGGTAATATATAGACAATGTCCAGTGGTGATGAGAAGTGTTGAGACAGTTCACAGTTGACTTGTGCTGTGTAAGAGGGAAACATCGCCTGAGGAAACACACACACATAGAGCTTCAGAATGACAACACATGGGCCCACACATGGGCCCCAAACCTGATTCACAGAAACCCACAGTATCTAAATGATGTATCTGTTTCCAAGTACCATAGAACACAGACATTGTTCTTTCCTGGGAGATCAGTCTCTTCTCTGCACCCCAGCCCACACCCCCCATAGGAATCCAGCATCAGGGTGACTCTGCAAAGCTAGCTGGCAAGAGAGCCCCAAAATCATCAGCTAAATTGTTCCTCAGAAGAGGGATGATCCCTGAATATTTACCATGTTCATTGGCTGCTCCATATGCCTGTGATTAGAGAGAAGAAAACACTGTGAAGGTGTCAGCATCATGTTTTCTCTGCAGTAAGTTTTGTTTATCTGAGTTTTTGTTTTCCTCAGGTAACTAAACTCTTAAAAAAATCAATTCCTGTTCCAAAAAAAAAAAAAGAGAGGACCCTTGTTGAAAAGGCTGGTATTCTTTCTTTTATTTTTATTTTTTTAAGATCTTTCAGTTTCCAGGAGGAAAAAGCCTTATTTCTACTAAGATGTCTCAGTTTAATTTGAACAGCAATTACAAATTTATTTTTGGAATGAGGAAAGTACCTAGACTAGTAACTGATGCTGTCTTTTTTTAATGTCCTTTTGAATCAAGTCTGTGTTGATAATAGAATCATCCTCAATATTTCCCCAGCCAAAGACTTGCATACATCAGTGGTAATGAATGTTGTCAGATTACTATAACTATATTCAACTGAATAAAAAATAAAGAAATGAAGCAATAATCTTATCCCAGATAAAGCCAGGTGAGCTTACCTTCAGGGTCCTCCGAGGCTGCTTCTTAGCCCAGGCCTCACGCGGTTTCACCACCAGGTCCTCCTGGAGAGCTAGAGGGATACAGAAGAGACATCAGGACACAGGTGAGGCTGCTTCCAAAGATCTCAGGTTTCTTTTTTGTTTGTTTGATGGGACATGGGGTGGAATGTGTACATGAGAGAGTTAGTAACTGGGGACTGAGCTGCTCTTGAACCTCCTCTTTGCTGGATGAATTAACCAAAAAAGACAACAAGCAGGAAGGAATGAAAGAGAGTGCTGCATTTAACTAGTGATATCCTAACCAATGGGGGGAAAAAACACTAAAGTACATGCTAGCTTTCAATGACAGAGACCCATGACACTCCTGCCTATTTAGAGCTTCTGGTAAATCACCCCTGTCTTCTGAATTTCTTCCTAGATCACAGCCTCCCCAGGATCCACAGTTGCAGCTACTGTACTTACCAAGTCTATGAGACTATGTTTTTTATTAAAAGCAAGCTGTTAGGACTGAATTCAATCCTATGTTTCCAAATATCTATTGTCAATCATGTGATATTTTTTCCAATCTTCATTTTCCAAAGAATGCTTGCACATCAACTCAGTTAGTGGCTGTCCACACTCACAGAAGTCATACATTTACTGGGACATTTCATTATGGTGAGGAAGCATGGGGTGAACACTGACACTCTCTGACCCAGCTCTGCAGGAGATTTACAACAAGAGTCACAGTGAGTAGGCTAACTATCAAGTTCCACTGTGAGATCTATTTGAAACCTTTCCTTGAGTGTGTTCTACAGGGTTTAGTTACTGTAAGGCTTATGGTAATGTCACCCAGTGCAATGAAATTTCACCCTGATGATAATCCGATTTTTTCCATCTTTAACCAATGACACTCACTAAAAGATATGACCTACAGTGTTTACACAAGGCCATGCAACTCTCAGAATCTGTGAGCTGACCAGGAGGATGTGAGTCCTGAGGTACCTTTCACACTAATGACTGTGCTAATTAAGTTGTCTACTAATCCACCTTTGCTTGCACTGGGTTCTGTGATCACTGAGCCCACCTTATAATGATTGGCATGGTCTGGACTTCTAGAAGCTAGTACCTCCAGGCATAAACATAGATGCAGGGACCTCCTTGTTCCATGACTAGGATTTCAAGGCTGAGTGGTAAGTGCAGGTCAGGGGTCCAGAGTAGTCACTCTGGGACCACCCCTAGGTTCCCTGTTTGGCTTGTCCACTTAGGAGGTCAAGGGCTGGGGCCATTTTTCTCAGCACCATCTCCATCTGAGGAAAATGAATATTAAGCAAACTTAAGGAATGGCTGAGCTGACGAAAGAATCAGGTAGTGTATCATCAATGTGCAGTGGTGATGTGAAGTGTTTAGGAAGCTTATAGTCAACTGCTGTGTAAGAGGGAAACATCTGAGGAAACACACAGACACACAGAAACACACAGAGCCTCAGAATCACACCACATGGGCCCACACCTGGTCCCCCAAACCTGATTCACATAAACCTGCTGCTGCTGCTGCTAAGTCGCTTCAGTCGTGTCCGACTCTGTGCGACCCCATAGACGGCAGCCCACCAGGCTCCCCTGTCCCTTGGATTCTCCAGGCAAGAACACTGGAGTGGGTTGCCATTTCCGTCTCCAATGCATGAAAGTGAAAAGTGAAAGTGAAGTCACTCAGTCGTGTCCGACTCCTAGCGACCCAATGGACTGCAGCCTACCAGGCTCCTCCATCCATGGGATTTTCCAGGCAAGAGTACTGGAGTGGGGTGCCATTGCCTTCTCCTCACACAAACCTACAGCATCTAAATGATGTAGCTGTTTCCAGAGACCATAGAACACAGACATTGTTCTTTCCTGGGAGATCAGTCTCCTCTCTGCATGCCAAGCCCACACTCCCTGTAGGAAGGAATCCAGCATCAGGGCGCCTCTCCAACCAGAGCAAGCAAGATAGCCCCGTCTTCATTAATTAGACTGTTTCTCGGCAGAGAGATGATCCCTGAATATTTACCGTGTTCATAGGCTGCTCTGGATTCCTGTAATTAGAGAGAAGAAAACACTGTGAGGGTGTCAGCTTCTCTTCAGTAAGTCTTTGTAATCTGAATTTGGCCCTCAGATAACTAAAACTCTTTGGTCAATGCTCCCCCATCTCCCAAAAAACAGAGAGGACTCCTGTTGAAAAGGCTGGGCTCTTTCACTTAAGATATTTCAGTTTCCAGGAGGAAAAAGTTCTGTTGATGAAAGTCCTACAGTAGTAGTTGACGGTATTTTTTAGTCTCCTTTTGAATCAGGTCTGTGTTGATAACAGATTTAACCTCAATATTTCACCAGCAAGGAATTGCATACATAAGTGTTAAAATGCATTGTCAGATTACTATAACTGAATGAAACAGAAAGAAGTGAAACAGCATCTATGTGAGACACAGACAGTTGAGCTTACCTCCAGGGGTCGGAGAGGCGGTTCCTCAGCCCTGGCCTGGGGCAGTTCCAACACCAGGTCCTCCTGGGGAGCTGGAGGGAAACAGAAGGCCATCAGGACAGAGGAGAGGCTGCTTACAAAAATCTCAGGGTTTTTGTTTGTTTGTTTGATGGGACATGGGGTGGAATGTGTACATGAGAGAGGTTAGTAACTATGGACTCAGCTGCTCTTGAATCCTCCTCTTTGCTGGATGAAGTACAAGAAAGGGGACAAGCAGGAAGGCAATGAAAGAGAGTGCCTGCATTTAACTGGTGATAACCAAACCAATGGGGAAAAGTGAAACATTACAATGCATGCCAGCTTTCAAAGACAGAGACCCATGACCCTCCTGCCTGTTTAGAGCTTCTGGTAAATCACACCTATCTTCTGGATTTCTTCCTAGATCACTGCATCCTCAGGATCACTGTTTCAGCTATTGTACTTACCAAGTCTGTGAGACTTTATTCTTGATTAAAAGTAAACTCTTGTTAGAGGACTAAATTCAATACTACCTTTCCAAATAGCTATTATCAATCATGTGATGTTATTTCCCAGGCTTGATTTTCCAAACAATGTTTGCATGTCCACTGAGTCAGTGGCGGTTCACACTCACAGAAGTCACACTTTTAGTGGGACAGTTCATTATGGAGAGGAAGCATGGAGTGAACCTGACTGTCTCTGACCCAGCTGTGTATGAGATTTACGACAAGAGTCATGGTCACTAGACTATCATGTTCCACTGTGAGCTTTATTTGACCATTTCCCTTGAGTGTGTACTACAGGGTTTAATCAATGTGAGGTTATGGTAATGTTACCCAGTACAATGAAATACATCTCTTTTGATAATATGCTTTTGTCCTTGTGTAAACAAAGACAGGAACACCAACACATATGACTTCCACACTACAAAAGGCCACCCAACACTCAGAATCTGTGAGGTTACCAGGAGGATATGAGTACTGAGATTCTTTTCCCAATAATGACGTTTCCAAAGTTGGTGTTAATCCACCTATGGTTACCTGGGTTCCTTGACCACTTGCCCACCTTATAATGGTGGGCAGGATCTGGACCCCTGGACCTGCTAATACCTCCTGGCATGGATATAGATGCTGAGACTCCCTTTCCGCATGACTAGGATCACACTGGTGACTGGTAGGAGCAAGTCACTCCTCCAGAGGAACCAAACTGAGATCAACCCTAGGTACTAAGTTCGGCCTTTCCACTAGGACATTAAGAATTTTGGCCATTTGTCTAATTACCATCTTCACCTGAGGAAAATTAATATTAAGCTATTTTGGGGAATGGATTCCCTGATAGCTCAGTTGTTAAAGAGTCTGCCTGCAATGCTGGATACCTGTGTTTTATCCCTGGGTTTGGAAGATCCCCTGGAGAAGGGAAAGACTACCCACTCCAGGATTCTGGCCTGGAGAATTCCATGGACTCTAGTGCATGGGGCTGCAAAGATTTGAATACAAACTGAATGACTTTCACTTTCATTTTGAGGAAAGACTGAGTTGAGGAAAGAATCAGGTAATGTATAGTCAGTGTGCAGTGGTGATGAGAAGTGTTTAGAAAGTTCACAGTTGACTAGTGCTGTGTAACAGGGAAACTTCTCCAGAGGCAACACACACAGACACAGAGCTTCAGAATCACACCACTTGGGCTCACACAAGGGCCCCCAACCCTGATTCACACAAACCCACAACATCTAAATGATGTAGTTGCTTCCAGGTACCATAGAACAAAGACACTGTTCTTTCCTGGGAGATCAGTCTCTTCTCTGCACCCACAGCCCACACCCCAAGTAGGAATCTAGCATCAGGGCCACTCTCCAACCAGAGCCAGTCAGAGAACCCCACCTTTATCAGTTGGATTGTCCCTCAGCAGAATGATGATCCCTGAATATTTACCGTGTTCACAGGCTTCCCCGGATTCCTGTGATTGCAGAGAAGAAAACAGAGTGAGTGTGTCAGCATCTTGAGTTTTCTGCACTAAGTCTTCTGTTATCTGGTTTTTGTCCTCAGGTAACTAGCACTCTTTACTTCAGTGGCTCCAAAATAAAACAGACAGTCTCCTGTTGGAAAGACTGGTCTGTTTCACATAAGATCTCTCAGTTTTAATTTGACCAACGTTTACAAATTGTTTTTCAAGAAAGAAAACTTTCTGCTGAGCAAAGTACCTACAGTAATAAATGATGCTGTCTTATTTAAATGTCCTTTTGAATCAGGACTGTGTTGATAATAGATTTATCCTCTCTACTTTCCCAGCCAAGGATTTGCATGCCTCAGTGGTAACGTAAATTGTCAGATTACTATAACTGTATTCGACTGAAAGGAAAATAAAGAAGTGAAGCAGCAGCCTTGCCCCGGTTAAGAAAGGTGCACTTACGTCCACAGTCCTCAGAGGCTCGTCCTCAGCCCAGCCCTGGGGCAGCTCCACCACCATGTCCTCCTGGGGAGCTGGAGGGACACAGAACAAACAGCACAGGGACACAGGTGAGGTGCTCACTAACCTCTCAGGAGCCTTTTTCATTGGAGGGGCATGGGGTGGAGTGTATGCATAAGGCATTAGTAACTATGGACTGAGTTGCTATTGAATCATCCTCTTTGTTGTATAAATAAGAGCAAATCAGAGGAGCAGGAAATAATGAAACTAAACTTCTGTATTTAAACTAGTGATAACATAACAGTTCGGGAAAAAAGAAACACTGAAATGCATGCCACCTTTCGATGACAAAGACTCATGAAACTCCTGCCTGTTTATATCTTCTGCAAAACCACCCTATCTGGAAGGATTTCTTCCTAGATCACTGCCTCCCCAGGATTCAGTTTCAGCTGATGCACTTATTAAGTTTTCTGTGAGATTTTGTTCTTGATTAACAGCAATCTCTGTTAGAGAACTGAATTCAACCCTACCTTACCAAATAGCTATAATCTATCATGTGATGTTTCTTCCTAGTCTCCATTTTCTGAACAATATTTGCACATCCACTGAGTCAGTGTTTGTTCACACTCATTGAAGCCATACATTTAGAGGGACAGTTCATCATGGAGAGAAAGCATGGGGTAAACGTCGACCTTCTTGGACCCTGGTGTGCAGGAGGTTCACAACAAGAGTCAAGGTCACCAAGGAGAATGTCAAGTTCCATTGTGAGATCTATTTGACACCTTCCCTTAAGAGTGTGCTACAGGGTTTAACCAATGTAAGGCTTATGGTAATGTCACCCAGTACAATGAAATATCTCCTGATGACAATCTGCTTTTGTCCTTGGTTAAGCAATGACACTAGCACCAACAGATATGGCCTGTACTGTCTAAACAAGGGAACACAACTTTCAGATCTTTGAATTGACCAGGAGGATAGAATCCCAAGGTGCCTTTCACAATAATGACTGTGCCAATGTTGGCAATAATCCACCTATGTTTGCCCTGGGTTCCATGACCACTGAGCCCATCTTACAATGATGGGCACAATCTGAACCTCTGGAGCTCTAGTACCTCCAGGCATAAACGTAGATGCAGGGACCCCCTTGCTCCATGACTGAGGATCCCATGGTTGAGTGATAAGTGCAGGTCAGGGGTCCAGAGCAGACACACTGGGACCACCCCGAGGTTTTCAGTTTATTCTTTTCCACTTAGGAGGTCAATAGCTTGGTCCATTTTTCTCAGCACCATCTCCATTCCAGCAAAATGAATATTAACCAAACTTGAGGAATGACTGAGATGAGGAAAGAATTAGGTAATCTATAGCCAGTGCACAGTGTGATGAGAAGTGTTTAGAAAGTTCACAGTTGACTTGTGCTTTATAAGAGGGAAACATCTCCTGAGGAAACACACACAGACAGCTTGAGAATCACACTGCATGGGCTCACACATGGGACCCAAACCCACGCATCTAAATGATGTAGTTGTTTCCAGGTACCATAGAGCACAGACATTTTTTTTCTGGGAGATCAGTCTCTTATCTGTACCCCCTGCCTTCACCCCCTTTAGGAATCCAGCATCAGGGCAACTCTCCAAACAGAGCTGGCAAGAGATTGCCACCTTCATCAACTAGATTATTTTCATCAGAGGGATGATCCCTGAATAATTACCATGTTCACTGGCTTGCTCACGTGCCTGCAATTAGAAAGAAGAAAACGGTGTGAGTGTGTCAGTGTCTTGAGTACTGTGCATTCAGGTCTTTTGTTCTCTTTTTCTTGTCAGAAAACCGAATGGGAATGTGCTGTTCAGTCCGTAGCCCCAAAAGAACAATAGAGGACACCTGTGGGAAAGGCTGGCGCTCCTCCTGGAAGAGCACTCCAGCTCATTTTCACCAGTAATTAAAACTTTCATTTCAGGAAGGAACAGTTTCTGCTGAGGAAACTGCTCCCGATTCCAGTTTTTAATTTATGTTGTCATTTTTGAAAAACATCCTTTTGAATAAGTTATCTGCTGGGAGAAATTCATCCATCAAATTAAAAACTGTTTCTATGAACTGTCTGGAATAATTTGAACCTTTATCTGAATTCAGCTAGAAAATAAAGTTATGAAGCAACACTTTTATCTCAGATGAATAGGAGGCACTTACTATGGAGTTGGGCAGAGCCTCTTCCTCCAACGTTGAAATGGATAGCCCTCAAGATGGTCCTCAGGGAGCTCTAGGAGGACATAGAGGAATTTTCAGGACATCTGTGATGCTGATCGGGAAGACCTTGTTAATGTGGACACATCGGGGGAGTGTGTGGATGTGGGTGGTTAATAAGTGTTGGCTGAAATCTGTTGGACAACCTTTCTCATGGGTGGAGGAAGGCAAAGGAGATGAATGTTTCAGAAATGAGTCAGAGAGCCTTAAGCTTTCTGGCTAAGGGGAACCTGATCGACTTGAAACTCGGTCTGACAGAGGGAAGCACTAAAAATCACACTATGCTTCAGTAGTCATGTACAGTTGTGAGACTTGGACCATTAAGAAGGCTGAGTGCCAAAGAATTAATGCTTTAATGCTTTAGAATAGTGGTGCTGAAGAGACTCTTGTGAGTTCCTTGGACAGCAAGGAGATCAAACCAGTTAATCATAAAGGCAATCAATCATGAATATTCATTGGAAGGACTGATGCTGAAACTTCAATACTTTGGCCACCTGATGTAAAGAACAGGCTCACTCAAAAAGCCCCTGATGCTGGGAAAGACTGAGGGCAGGAGGAAAAGAAGGGGCCACAGAGGATGAGATGTCTGGATAGCATTTTTGACTCAATGGACATGAATTTGAGCAAACTCAGGAAGATAGTGAAAGACAGGGAAGCCTGGTGTGCTTCTGTCCATGGGCTCACAGACATAACTTAGCGACTGAGCATTGTCATAAAAAATACATTGTATTTATTCTTTTCATAATTTTTAAGAATTAAAAAGTTCCATCAGTTCAGTTCAGTTGCTCAGTCGCGTCCGACTATTTGTGACCCCATGAATCACAGCACACCAGGCCTCCCTGTCCATCACCAAATCCCAGAGTCCACCCAAACCCATGTCCATTGAGTCGGTGATGCCATCCAACCGTCTCATCTTCTGTCATTCCCATCTCCTCCTGCCCTCAATCTTTCCCAGCATCAGGGTCTTTTCAAATGACTCAGCTCTTCACATCAGGTGGCCAAAGTATTGGAGTTTCTGCTTCAACATCAGTCCTTCCAATGAACATTGAGGACTGATCTCTTTTAGGTTGGAATGGTTGGATCTCCTTGCAGTCCAAGGGACTCTCAAGAGTCTTCTCCAACACTGCAGTTCAAAAACATCAATTCTTTGGTGCTCAGCTTTCTTTATAGTCCAACTATCACATCCATACATTACTACTGGAAAAACCATAGCCTTGACTAGATGGACCTTTGTTGACAAAGTAATGTCTCTGCTTTTTAATATGCTGTCTAGGTTGGTCATAACTTTCCTTCCAAGGAGTAAGCGTCTTTTAATTTCATGGCTGCAATCACCATCTGCAGTGATTTTGGAGCCCAGAAAAATAAAGTCAGCCACTGTTTCCCCATCTATTTGCCATGAAGTGCTGGGACCAGATGCCATGATCTTAGCTTTCTGAATGTTGAGCCTTAAGCCAACTTTTTCACTCTCCTCTTTCACTTTCCTCAAGAGGCTCTTTAGTTCTTCTTCAGTTTCTGCCATAAGGGTGGTCTCATCTGCATATCTGAGGTTATTGATATTTCTCCCAGCAATCTTGATTTTTCTGTATTCACAATTTAGTGTACCTATCAACACCATCTACATCTTTTTCATCAGATCCAATATAACCTCTGTACCCATTAAGTCATAATCCACCTTCTCCATTGCCTCCTCGCTTTGGTAATTTCTATTTCCAACTTCCATGAGTTAGCCTATTCTGTGTACCTTAAACCAGTGGAATCATACAATATTTGTCTTTCTGTGCCTGCCTTATTTCACTAACTATAATAAATGTTTGTATTAATCATCCATCCATTTTATAGCATATTTCAATCCTTAATTCATTTTATGGTGGGATAGTATTCCATTCTGAGTACATATCACATTTCATTTATCCATTCATCACATGATGGTCTTTGGGTTGTTTCTAGTATTTAAGTACTAATAATACACTGTGAACATTTAGTGTGTAGATTTCTGTATGGTACTATAATTTAAATGTGCATATTTAAAATATCACTGAATATAACAATACAAAGTGTGAATGTTAGGTGAACTAACAATGTTAGACTTTGAATTACTAAAAATATATTTTCTCACTAATTGTAAAAAATGTACCACACATATGTTATCTGTGAGTAGAATTTGATAGCTGAAACTGAAGTGATATGATACAGGAATTTTCTGTATAATCCGTACAACTTTTATGGCAACGTAACCCTGCTTTAAATAAAGTCTAATAATTTAAAGAAATCCTGAAACATGACTTCAGGGGGGAACACATCACAGCTAGTGTTAAAAAATTAGCTAATCTTCAAACCATAGCTAGAGACCATCTTCACTTTTAAGCATGAACCAAATGTTGAATTTAGAATGCATCTTTCCTTTCATAGTTAAAGCAGTACCAACTGATATAGTTTCAATTTGAACACATGAAATAAAAGAACATTGCTTAATATTTCTGGTTTTTTTTTTCTTAAATATGAGGCCCTGAACATACTACAATAATCATTCTTGAATGAACTTAATGAGAAAATTTCCACAGTACCTTCAGTCGAGTCACTTATAGGGTGCACCCTATTATGTGGCCAACAACAAACTCTCTTCATCCAGCTGGTTCTTGATGTTCTTGACACTTGAGGGGTGTCGCTTCTCGCCTTCTGGATGAGACATCCTGTGAAATGCATTATAATGGTGAGAGCTGTTGACATGTTGCCGGCAGAGGACCACCCAGGAACTAATAATAATTGATCCATAATTCAATCCTCTGGTCCCCTTCCTCACCAGATGCCTAGCAAGGCCTCCTGAATCCAAGGTGGACTTAGGAAGATCTGCAGTTTGATGTGCACTGAAAACATCCAACAGACTGGCTGTGTGTGCAAATATCTCTATTTAACTGAGACCTAGAAGCTCAGCAAAACATGGTGACCATGGCTGATGGACTGGATTCAAATCACATTTAGGAGAAGCAGGTACTTGGGAAAGACATATGGATCCCTCTTTGCCTCAGTTCCCTGTCCTGAGTTGGAGAAAATGTTAACATGGCCTATTTTTAGTATTATGAGGCCAAGAATGATTAAATACAGGTAAAATATTAGAAAAATAAAGGAGGGACTTCCCGGGCAGTCCAGTGGGTAAGAATCTGCCTCTCAAAGCAGGGGATGGGGTTTGATTTCTGACCAGCAAACTCCGGTCCCACATGCCTCTGAACAGTTAAGCCCACATGTTGCAACTACTGAGGTCAAGCACCACAAGTAGAGAGTCAGTGCCCTGCAACGAAAGAGCTGCACAATGTGATGAAGATTCCACGTGCCACAACTAAGACCCGATGCAGCCAAATAAATAAATGATAGATAGACAAATAAATAAATAAATAAAAAAGTAAAGGACTGGTGCTTCATAATTTCTCTGTAAGTGTTCAACCTTGAATGATGGCAAGAATAAGATGGACCTTCAGTAGTGGTTGAAAGCAGAGAGGGCATTTTGATGGCTCCAATAAGGGGGGATGGAAGCTTATTCTTCAGCTTTTTCACACAAAACAAGTTTTTATAGCTCATGGAGAGTATCTATTATCACCTCTTCTGACACCCAGCCCTGTTCAAGAGGAAGGGTGGATAAAGTGTGGGCTGTAATCCATATGTTACATTAGATGGTGTTGAAATTGAAAGAGATGAAGTGATTTTCCAATGGTCACGCAATAATAAATAGTGGATCTGGGACAGGATTGTAGATGGTTCCCTGAGGACACAGATGCCTGCACCTCTGAGACCTGTGCTAAAACCCCTTAACCAGGACCTCAACCCTACCTCCAACTCAAATTATCCTGCCCCTAGTTTTCTGTGGATGAGAGCTGATGCCCTGAGAAGGTGCCTCAGCCTTAAAAAGAGCTCCAATCCTCCTCCTACCACTCATCTCTATATTTCAGTTCCTGATCCAAAATACAAGCTTCCTCTGAGAAAAGCCCCTCAGAAAGACCACAGGATTCCAACTCTGTCCATCCTCCAGAGCTTCTTCACACACTCAACCATCTCACGAGCAGCCTTCCCAATGTCCAGTTCACCTTGCTAAGTGACCAGTCATCTGTTTGGCCAACAAGTTGCCTCAGAGCTCAGAACCTTCTAAACCAAAGGGCAAATGATGGCTCTACAAAGAATTAGCTTCCTTTTAACTTGACCAAGTCTGGATGAGCACTTAATGTGAGTTAACTGGGGAGGTGGCCATCTGTGCTGGCCTTTGGTGGCTTAATTAAGTCTGAGATGCTCAGTCTCACAGCTGATCTGAACTCTTATTTGAGCAGCCTGGACCAAGTGCTAGCTAAGAATGGGCAGGAGTTCAACCTTTCCCCACTAAAATTCTGACTCTATCAACTTCTCATCATGCTCTAGACCCTGTAGTGGAAGACAACAGAGCCCCATATTCTTTTTGAAAATCATCTCCATCCTCACAGCCTGGAGACTGTAACCCTAGATTCTCCTTGAGGATCAACAGACAGGCTCTCCTTCCCTCAGTGACCAAATGTTCATCCTACCAACCCAACAGCACTATGCCATCTCACTAAACTCCTTGGCAACAGCCAAACAATGATCCAGCCCACATCCACCCATGAGAATCCCACCAGTAAATCCCAGTTTCTTTCCTTTTTAAGTCTCACGATTTACACTGCTAGTGTTTGTAGATTTGGGCAGCAACATTTGAGAACAGTTGAGATGTAATTCCCTTTACTATAATGTCAGATGTTGGGGAGACATCATGGTTCTCCTCTGTTAGTTCTTTCCATCTGTTCTCTGGTAAGAATGTATACAAAACTGGCATTGGGAAATTGGAAATTTAGGAAGATATTTAAGGCAGCCAGCTGACAGGAGAATCAAAATATAATTTAAGGAATAAAACAAAACTATAAAACACATTTATAACTCTGTAGATAAATTAGAGTGATGGAAAAAAAAAATAATAAGATGAGGAAAATTCATCAGTAAAGGTTAACCAGCCCATTTGAAGGAACAGCCTTCAGAGGATCAGTGGGAACCTACCTCCCAAACAGTTCAGGTTACCCATTTCTCTTTGCCACCATACATGAAGCTCTCAGCTCGCAAACACACTGAATGCAGAATGTGTATCACCACATTACCATGGCGACCACACATCACAGAACCTTCAGAATTAACTGGACTCTGCACAGGATGAGTCCAACTGCCTCTGTCCAACTGCTACTGTGATTCTATGGACAAGTTTGGCTTTTCAGAGTAAACATTTTATTTCAAAAATTGAATCTCAGGCTCACACATTCCTCTCTGATTAAGAAAATAATTTATATGAATGAAAATGTTCTGTCCCCAAATATAGCTGATAGTGAACATTTCGGGGTGAGGAGGGACAAATCTAACACATTGAGAATAAAAAGAGATTCTATTCTTGATTAGAATATCATCTTGGTACTGATCACAAGTTTGTGCTCCTAACACACAGTGAGGCCAAACAACACCAAGAATCAGGAGCCTGGAGCAGAGAAAGCCTTCCTGCAGGGCCACACAAGGAGAAAAGACAAACAAACAAAAAGCTGAGCACCCAGAAAACTTTCAGCAAAGTGCTTTTCTAGGAAAGCTGAGGGAGTGGCCTGGTTACTTCTGGGGTCAGAGTCTTTGTTCTTGAGGTCAGGTCATGGTCAGGTCACGATGTTCTTGTGGTGGTGGTGGTGGTTTAGTCACTGAGTCAAGTCCGACTTTGTGGCCCCATGGACTGTAGCCTGCCGGGCTCCTCTGTTCATGGGATTCTCCAGGCAAGAATACTGGAGTGGGTTGCCATTTCCTTCTCCAGGGGACCTTCCCAACCCAAGAATCAAACCCAGGTCCCCTGCACTGCAGACAGGTTCTTTACCAGTAGAGCTAAGAGGGAAGCCCTAATGTTGCTGTAAACCTCCCCAAAACAAACGCTACTCTCAGTTCTGACAAGAAAGCATCAGGTCCCAGGCACCACCCTCTACCTCTGGGGTCCAGGCCCAGGCCAGGAGGAGGGGGTCTGGGCATGCAGGGTATCCGGCACCCAGTCGGGTCCTCCATCCAGTGCCCTGCCCTGGCTGAGGGGCAGGTCTCAGCTGGGCAGCACCTCAGAGCCAAGTCCCAGACCCCATCCAACTTTCATCTCTCTGGGTGCCTGGTGCCCAGGACCCATCCAGGCCTCAGGCTGTTCATTTAAGCTGCAGAGACACACTTGTAGCAATTTCCAACTGGGTTAATCTTTGGTTCACAACAATTACTCTCTTTGAGAGAGGTCCCAACCACAGAGGCGAGCCTGAAATGATGTTTAAGATCCTTGCACACCAACCTAACCTCCTGCCACCTCCTGGGGGTGGACAACTGATCAATGCTGGACCAAGTGTGAAAACGTGAATGGAGAGACAGGAGCTGGGAAACTCTTCCCTTAGTAGCCAGGGTCATATCCTCCAGCTGCCCAGGGCTCTGGGGACCATGCCCAGATCGTCCTCTGCAGCTTATAGGTCATGGAGGCAGGGACTGGGGAGAGGTTCATTGCTTTGTGTTGGGAAGAACCCCTGGAGAAGGGAAAGGCTACCCAATCCAGCATTCTGGCCTGGAGAATGCCATGGACTGTATAGTCCATGGGATAGCAAAGAGTCAGACACGACTGAGACTTTCACTTTCACTTCAGCAGCTTTGTGGCCTGGATCTGGCCTGTCAGCCCCATGGCAAGGGCTCTGGGACTCTGTGGGACACAGTCCCAAACTGTCCTGGGCCCCCATCTCACCCACCTGCCCTGAGGCCTGAGGGCCTGGATAGCGCATGGAGAAGGCCTCTGTCCCGGACTCATCAAACTCTGGCGAGGACTGCTGACAGGTTTCCTGTTGGTGGAGCATGACCTCTAACCCTAGTCTAAGGGTCCCGCTAAAGGTCTTACAATATTGACTGTGCACCCACCCCACCCCTAGTACAGTCTCCTCCACCCATTTCTACTCTTTGCGAGTCCCCAGACTTACCTAGAAGAAACAGAGCCTAAGATTTAATCTTATAAACAAAATTAAGTTTCATACCTAATGTATCCACTTTTACTTTTTATTTGGAGCCCTGTAAATTCTGCTCACAAAAATGAATGTTTTTGTCGTTTTGATATATGGCAAAACCAATACAATATTGTAAAGTTAAAAAAATAAAATAAATGTTTTCAAAAAAAAACCACAAAGATTTAATCTTACTAAGTTTTTTTTGTTGTTTGTTTTTTTTGTCTTCTCAGCTGGTCTTCTTGTCAATGTGCTCGATTCTCTCTAGCTGTCCTGAGTGGGAACTGTTCTCTTGTTGTGGAGCACAGGCTCTAGGCCCACAGGCTTCAGTAGCTGTAACTCGCAGGCTCTAGAGCTTGGGTCAGTAGCTGTGGTGCACAGGCTAGTTGCTCTCCGGCATGTGGGATCTTCCCAGACCAGGGATGAGACCCATGGCCCCTGCACTGGTAGGCAGATTTGAACCCCTGGGCCACAAAGGAAGTCCCATCACTGTCTTTTTATTACAGTTACTTTTCCTTATATCATGAAGACATTTATTTTATTTTTAAAAGCATCACTGATTTAAATATTTTTGCTATTTTGGCTGTGAGAAGGAAAAAGAGGGAAGGATATTATGACTAATATTCTTATTAAGGGCTAAATATTCCTTTAAAATATTTTAATAGGAAAACAACTACAGGTGTTTCAAGACAAACTTTTCTATTGAACAATTCTGAATATTTCTAAAGATGTATGTCAAGATGGACTAATTATTTTTTTAGGATGATAGAAATTTCCCCCCAGAAATGATATAGAGTAGAAATATCCTGATACAGTCATAAAAGGAACACAGTATTTTTTAAAGCACATGTGGTAATTTATGTCTCAAAAACCTTAGAACATTTTGGAAGTGATGATGATGGTACATCAATGATTAAGTCATTTTAACAGACATCATTTACGATGTGTTTATTCACCAAATGAACTTGTGGTTGTTTGCTGAGAAAAGAGGGACACTTTCAATTAATGTTAAAGAACATTAAAAGAATTTTTGATTACATTTGCTATGCCCTATTAATGATTTTAATGGTGAAGAATTAACTGAGTTTTAATATAGCTCCAATTTGCCAAGTACATTAGCATTCCTTTGACCAAGCAACATATTGGATTTTTAAAAAATTTTCCTATAGTTGATTCAACAACTGTTTATAAAAGTTGGTGAATATTTGTAATAATTAAACAGGATAAATTATGTAAGAACAATGAAACAGGACCACCTTAGAGAATGTATAGTATACACATTGAATATACTATATAATGTACAGCTCTGCAATGTGATGTTGCCCCTCCTCGATCAAGAGATAAGAAGCTGTCTTCTTATTTAAAACAACAACAACAACCATTAGGAGGGTCCTGTGACTGCCTTGATAAATAGAATAGAGTGGAGAAAATCAAGGCAAGAGATGTCCACGGGAGTCCTATTAATTCACACAGCAACGCGAAAATCAATTATATGAAAGTAAGTTTTGGAGTGTTTGCCTCTGTAGTATCAAATAATTAGAGCAGATTTTGGTGAAGTTTTCTGTTTTAGTGTATTGATTCATTTTAGTAGCAGAATTTCTAGAGCCATACTTATAAGCAAGCATCATTTGTCAAACAATTCCTTATTTTGTCTTTGGATTCTTTCCTTTCACATGCAGTTCACCTTCTGTGTACAATTTCAGAAAGTCCACAGACCCCTCTAAATCTCATTCATTAATAAATCTTTCTAGGCAACTACAAACTTTACCTTAAAATCTTCTGTTTCAGAACATTTAACTTTTTTTTTTAAGTCTTTATTGAATTTGTAACAACATTACTTCTGTTTTATGTTTTGGTTTTTTGGCCTCCAGGCATGTGGATATTAGCTCCCCAACCAGGGATCAAACCTGCACTCCTTGTATTAGAAGGCAAAGTCTTAATCACTGGACAGCCAGGGAGCACCCTTAACTTGCTTTCTAATGTCCTCCTCTTTTTGATACTTTCAATCATGTTTCTCTAATAACAGTACAACTTAGCACAGAACAGGAAAGAGACAGATAAAGGTACGTTTTACAGGCTGAAAACATCAGTGACGCTAACACCTAGGATGTATCTTATCCATTACATAACAAAGTCAGGCTTACAAGGAATAGAATTATTCTTAATTTTAATTTTGAAAAGCTGTTTATCTATTCAGTTTTTAGTTTATTTGTATATTTATTCACTGTTTTCTCACTAGTCATTTAGTAAACATGGATGAAGCTCCAATTAAGTTCTGGGACTTGTGCACAGAAATGCAGACATAGAGATGAATGAGGAAACATTTGTTTCCCCCTCAAGACACCCACAGGCTAGCTGCAAAGACAGATACACAAACAAACAGTACAATTTCTTTAGTACAACAGTAAGAGCGTCAGAGAACATCTTTTGTCATTTATGACCTACATTTTAAAGATAAATGGGAATTTTCTAGGAAGGAAATAAAAGGTAATGACCATTAGAAAAGGATAGGAGAGAGCAGCTGGCAGTTAGAAAAGATTAGAACTGTTGAATAATTCAATCTGAATGTAAGGTATAGCTGGAGATAACCCTGGTGATGTAATCAAGGCCAGGTTATAGCATGTTAGGATGTTTATTTATTGTTTAAAACTGAAATGTATTTGACATATAACATTATGTAAATTCAAGCTGTAAAACACATTGATTTGATACATATTTACTATGATTGACAACATAGCAATAATTAGCTTCTTTATCATGTCATAAAATTTTCATTTGTTTTTAGTGGCTGGAATAATTAAGACCTACTCAGATAGAGAAAGACAAATGATGTATGATACCACTTATATGTGGAAAATAAAAAGAGAGTAAAATGATGGTTACTAGGGGATGGGGTTGGGGGGGATAGGACAAATGTTGTTTAAGGATACAAACTTGCAATGAGTAGTAAATAAGTCCTAGAGATGTCATGCATAGTATGGTGAATAGAGGCAACAATATTGTATTATAATCATCAAACTTATCAAGAAACATGCTAGGTTGTTTAGACTTGTTCTGGAAGGGAAGAGGGAGCTATTAAGGGGGTTTCATTAAGAGAGAAAAATAATCAGGATTTATTTTTCCTCCAAATGATCACTTTTGAAGCAATATTAAGGAAGGATTAAAGAATAAATTTCAGAAGGAACACTATGACAGGGGTCTTTCTAATAGTGAACTATTTTGGAAGAGACCTAAATTAATAAAGTAGCAGAAGGAATGAAAGGCGAGAGGTTCAGAGATGTATTTAGAAGGCAGAATTTGCTGATCCTAAACATAGCTTTTTAAAATTTTATTTTACTTTGGAGTATAGCTGATGAACAATGTTGTGTTAGTTTCAGGTGTACAGCAGTGATTCAGTTATACATACATTTATTCTTTGTCAGTGTTTTCCTCTATAGGTTATTACAGAGCATTGGGTAGAATTCATTGTGTTATACAGTAGGTCCTTGCAGCTTACTCATTTTAAATATAGTAGTGTGCATGTGTCAATTCCAAACTCCCTGACTATACCTTTCCCCCATCCTTCCCTCCCTGGCAACCATAAATTCTTTCTGTAAGTCTGTGAGTCTGTATCTGCTTTGTAAATTAGTTCATCTGTATCATTTAAGATTCTACATATAAGGGATATCATATGATATTTCTACTTCTCTAACTTACTTCAGTCAGTAAGACAATCTCTAGGTCCATCCATGATGCAAAAGGCATTATTTCATTCTTTTTAATATCTGAGTAATATTCCATTGTATATATGTATCACATCTTTTTATCCATGCCTCTGTTTATGGACATTTAGGTTGCTTCCATGTCTTGGCTACTGTAAATAGTGCTCCAATGAATATTGGGGTGCATGTATCCTTTCAGACCATGTTTTTCTCTGGATATATGCCAAGAAGTGAGATTGCTGGATCACGTGGTAACTCTATTTTTAGTTTTTAAAAGAACCTCCTTACTCTTCTGCATAGTGGCTGTACCAATTTACATTCCCACCAAGAGTGTAGAAGGAGTCCTTTCTCACCACACCCTCTCCAGCATTCATTGCTTGAGGACTTTTTGATGATGGCCATTCTGATTGGTAGAAGGGATTTTTGTTAATTTAATGTGAAGATATAAAGAAATAAAGTGTTGTGTTCCTGCTTGTGTTCCTGATTCTTAATGCAAGAAACAATGCAGATTATGGTGTAGATAAACGTATAGAAACCAGGATGAGATACAGTTTAAATATGAAGATCAAAGAATATTTCCTAGATAAAAATTTTAAATAACATGTAAATAGTTATAATTCATTATTGGATATTTGGAGTTTGATATGAGTATGAAATCATCAAGGGAACATAATAAAATGTTGGATACATTTTGACTCTCAAAGAGATGTCTGGGAAAACTGTATTGATTTGGGAATTATTGGCAAACACAATGTTTGAAACCATATTCTTAGATAAAATTAAAATGAAGTTAATACCATTTCTTGAGTGAGAAGAAAACTGAACATAAAACTGTTGGAAATAGCAAGACTTAAGTGTCTTAAGGAAGAAATCCCAATGTATAAGACTAAGAAATAATGGCAACTAATACTGTATAAAATTAAGGAAAATCCCAAAGGGATAAGGGAGAAAAATATTTCAAGAAAAAAAAAAGTCAAAGATGTGAATTTCAGCAAGGATGCCAAGGGTGATAACTAAATATTCAGAAGTCATCGATTACGTTTTTCCAGAAAGGGTTATTCAGTGATGAGAACAAAAGTCAAACAATAAATTAAACAGTGGACAGGCAGGGAGGAAATAGAATGAGTACAAACTGCTTTTCAACAATATTGGGTTGAAGGGAGATATGCTTGGAAATGAATTCAAGTCAATGTGTACATGTATTTATTGTGTATATTATCAAACCTAAGGTATCACTGTTTGAATCTAAGTCACCATTATCTTGCTGCTAAGTCGCTTCAGTCGTGTCCGACTCTGTGCGACACCATAGACAGCAGCCCACCAGGCTCCCCCATCCCTGGGATTCTCCAGGCAAGAACACTGGAGTGGGTTGCCATTTCCTTCTCCAATGCAGGAAAGTGAAAAGTGAAAGTGAACTCGCTCAGTCATGACTGACTCTTAGCGATCCCATGGACTACAGCCTACCAGGCTCCTCCATCTGTGGGATTTTCCAGGCAAGAGTACTGGAGTGGGGTGCCATTGCCTTCTCCACCATTATCTTATGTATCAACAAAAAAGAAAAAAAAATACCTTGAAACTATAATACAATATTGTTTTATAACACAGCATTATTAAATATTTATATCACTGTGGTATGTATACAAAGAAGAAAATATAAGCCAAATGCCAAGCAATGACAACTATTGTGCATTATTATTACTGCCTAACTATCCACCAGCAATGTAAGACTCCATCAATGATGCATGTGTGCATGCAAAGTCACTTTAGTCGTGTCCGATTCTTTGCAACCCCATGGACCGTAGCCCACCAGGCTCCTCTGTCCATGGGATTCTCCAGCCAAGAATACTGTAGTGGTTGCCACGCCCTCCTCCAGGGGATCTCCTCAACCTAAGGATTGAACCTATGTCTCCTGCATTGGCAGGTGGTGCCGGGGACCAGCCCCGGCTGATACAGGGAATTCGAAGCGGGGACGGCGTCGGCGAGGATCAGGAAACAACTGCTTAATTAAACGTTTATTAAGGATATAAAGAGTGGTGAAATAAGGATAGCTCAGCGAAGAAATTCAGTGAAGAAAAGAGGCTGAATAAAATTCCAAAGCAGGGAATTTACGTCACCTACGAAGGTCGCAGGCATCCTCCCGTTCTCCCGAAGGAGAGGAGACACTAAGGCCTCCCCGGTCAGATCTTAGAAGCCCAGGCAAAATTAGTAGGCTTGACGAGCTTCCCTGCCTCAGAGGAAAAGTTCAGCTAGAAGGTGAAAGAAAGAACGACATGGGGAGACCAAATTTCGGTGAACAAAAGGGCATACTTTATTTTCCAAAGTAGTTTTATACCTTAAGTTGTGCATAGAGGATAATGGGGGAAGGGGGTAGAGTCATGCAAAGACAGCAGTTCCTGATCCTTATAGCCAGGCTTTCAAACATATCATATGCAAAAGTTTAGGTGATTTACATCATCTTCTGGCCAGGAAGCCTGTTAACATTTTAAGAAACTTATTTTTCTCTAAAGGTGATTATTCTAAAGTCAGGCGCCAGCCTCCAAAAAGCATTGGAGAAAGTTGCATTCCTATAGGGCAAAGGTGAGGTGGGCTCAATCAAGAAAAGAATTAACTCAAGGGTCCAAGGTTACAAACATTGAGGCAACTGCTTACATTTCTATACACCCATTATATCAATCAATACACCGCCAAGGACACAGTAGGTAAGGGATATGGAGACTTAGCAGCAAACATTGGCCCAACAAGTGAAAAACCCTTCACCAATACAATTTCTAATCAATCTTTTAACTACTCAAAGGAATCTGTGTTTAGACAGTTTAGAACATTTCCTGCCTCTCACAGTTGGGAGGCTCTGAACAATCACATGTTGCCGGAAAAAACCTATTCAGGCAGGCTAGAGGACTTCCAAAGGAGTTTGTAGGTTGAAACACTGTCACACCCAGGAATTATTAACTGGAGCTGTAAGCTAACTCTTTTTTCAGAGAGAGGTAGTGGGGGACAGCCCCCCGTAAAGTCAGAGGTGTAGGTGAAAGCACAAAGCAGAAAGTAGGCAGACTCTGGTTTTGGGGATAGATTGCTCGAGAATTTCCAGGGAGACTCCTGAGGCTTGATCCCGCCTTTGCGTATGCCAAGCCTCCTTCCTCATGACCTTTGCCAGGGGCGGAGCTCGCTCCCTGCAAGGTGGGTTCTTTACTACTAAAGCATTAAAATATCAGAAAGGAGATAATGTGGGAAATTATGTGTCTTATGGTCAATCAAAATGATATAATACATTCAGTGTACAAATGAATGTATATGTGTATGTATGTATAGTGTATATTCTCAGAAACTAAAAGGAAGAGTTAAAGTAAATATTAACAACTTACATATTCCTGTAAGTGCAAACATAAGTATTTATTATTAACTGATTCTTTATGTCCAAAATTGCACTCAATATTGAGTATTAATATATATTTGACATACCTTTAATTAGCCTTTAGACTTGAAAAAAGTGAACTGAGGTTTTCATTTGATTTTGGAAACATGAAGTACATTTTGAAGAAAAAAAAAGGAGTAGCTTTAAAAGTAGCACTTTTAAAGGTGAAAACATTTCAAGGACTTCTGAATTTCTGTCATCTAGATGAGAGATTAATAACAACTTTAATATTACTGTTTTTGTAAAACTCAGATTGCACCAGGTTTTCAAGCCTGCTGGGGTGAACTGAATTTTTTTAATAAGAAGTGTTTTAGGTTACCCTTTTTGCATCAAGAAGAACATTCATTAGTGTTACAAACATTGTTTTGTATTATTTCTTGGTTTTCAAAGTTGACATTATGAAAGAAATGACTAGAAAAACATTCAGATTTTGCTTATTTGATATGACTCACCAAAATTTAGCAGTCAGTTTGACTCCTGCTAATGAGTTAAATAATTACACCTCTCAGGGAATGACAAACTACTTAAAGTTTTCTTTCTCAACCAAAAGTAATATGTAAAGATACTGAATGACTTATGGAACTGATAATGAGTTCTTTTATTTTTCTCCACTGATAAGTTCAAAGCTATATTTTGATTTAAAATGAGGGTTACCATATCTACCTTAGTGTATTTTTATCAGATAATTATTGATTTTGACTGAAATTACTGAGTAGACACATGCTAAGAAAAATTTTTCATGTGATATTAAGCACAAAATGTGACAAAAGTGATCAAAATTGTAAAGCATATTGAACAGTGGGCAAAGGGCAGAGGTTCTTTCTATGTATCATTTTAATATCATTACAGACAATCAAGATACAGGTTAGTATGATTATAATTAAATATTGGTATGAAAAATGAGACTGAGATTAATGAAGTAAATAAGATGATAGCAGCAGAAAACCTGGAGTTATTATTTAAAGCCTAAACCTATGCTATAGCTAACTGAAATAATTATAACCAAAACAACAAACACAGTCACAACAGAGTTGTATGATATAAAGAATATATATGTACATACATATATGCACACACACACACACACATATAGAGTTTATAACACTCTAGAGTGTTTTATATATCTATATATAACACTATATATATAAATAATATATATTTTATATATTTATAAATATGTATATATGCTATGCTATGCTAAGTCACTTCAGTCGTGTCTGACTCTGTGCGACCCCACAGACGGCAGCCCACCAGGCTCCCCTGTCTCTGGGATTCTCCAGGCAAGAACACCGGAGTGGGTTGCCATTTCCTTCTCCCAATGCATGAAAGTGAAAAGTGAAAGTGAAGTCGCTCAGTCGAGTCCAACTCCCAGCGACCCCAAGGATTGCAGCCTAACAGGCTCCTCTGTCCATGGGATTTTCCAGGCACGAGCACTGGAGTGGGGTGCCATTGCCTTCTCCCAAATATACATATATATATATATATATATTTGAAATTGGGGACCCAGAAGAGTGATCAGAATTTGTAAAAATAATCTAAATAGCATTATCCAAATCTCAGATTATGGAATAGAATGGGAACTGATTTTAGGACTAAAAAGATAAAAAATCCAGTTTCATAAATAAGTGGTAGTAAACTTGGCTTGATTAGCTCAAGTTATTTAGGGTCAAAATCAATGTTTATTTAATTAGAAGTAACTAAGTTTTCTAATAGAATATTTGTCATAAAGCCATTGTCTTTGTTAAATTGTCTCACATGCTCTTTTCAGCACCTAAACATCCTCCATAAATTTCTTGCTCCTTTTTCTCCACGTTGTGCTTCCTTATTTAAAAAATAAATAAAAAAACCCAAAACTTCCCCTGACCATGTTATTTCATCTAATTCTGGCCCCATTAAATTCCTTTTTATTATAGAACTTCTCAAAAAAATTTTTTCCTATCTTCAATTCTTCACCAAATGTTTTATTTTTCTTTATAGTGGTTTTATTTAAATATAATTCTCATAACATACAGTTTACCGAGTGGGTATAACTCACTGTTTTACTATATAGGCAGAAATATACAACCATCATTATTCTCAATTTTATAGTCTCCATAAAAAGAAACCATGAACTCTTTAGGTATTACCATCTTATATTCACATTAAGCCCTCAACTCAAACCTAAGTAACCCTTAACCTGCTTTCTGTCTCTATGAATATGTCTCTGCTTAGTCATTTTGGCTTCCCTGACTCTTTGTGACCTTATGGACTAAAGCTGCCAGGCTCTTCTGTCCATGGGATTTGCCAGGCAATAATATTGGAGTGGGTTGCAATGTCCTCTTCTCCAGGGGATCTTCCTGACTCAGGGATCGAAACTGGGTCTCCTGCATTACAGGTGAATTCTTTACCACTGAGCCACCAGGGAAACCCCTCTTGTCTCTATAGATTTACCCATTCTGGACAATTCACATACTATGTGGCATTCTGTGACTAGCTGCTTTCACTTAACATCATGGTTTCAAAATTCATAAATATTGTAGCATGTATCACTAACCCATCACTTTTTATGACTAAATGATATTCCAGTGTGTGGATATACTACATTTCATTTATCCATTTGTAAGCTGATAGAATTCAGGTTATTTCCATCTTTTGGCTATTATTAATAAGGTTGGTATAAATATTTTTCTACTAATTTCTGTGTGGACATGCATTTTAGTTTCTCTGAGGTATCTACTAGGGTGTGGAATTTATGGGTAAAAAGGTAACATATGGAAAAGTTTCACAAATCACCAGATTGTTTTCAAGTATGGCTATACCATTTTATATTCCCACCAGCAGTCTATAAGGAGTTTGATACTTCTCATCCTTCAGTTCAGTCCAGTTCAGTCGCACAGTCGTGTTCGACTCTTTGCGACCCCATGAATTGCAGCACTCCAGGCCTCCCTGTCCATCACCAACTCCTGCAGTTCACTCAAACTCATGTCCATCAAGCCAGTGATGCCATCCAGCCACCTCATCCTCTGTCGTTCCCTTCTCCTCCTGCCCCCAATCCCTCCCAACATCAGAGTCTTTTCCAACTTTGGCATGAAGTGGCCAAAGTATTGGGAGTTTCAGCTTTAGCATCAGTCCTTCCAATGAACACCCAGGACTGATTTCCTTTAGAATGGACAGGTTGGATCTCCTTGCAGTCCAAGGGACTCTCAAGAGTCTTCTCCAACACCACAGTTCAAAAGCATCAATTCTTTGGTGTTCAGCTTTCTTCACAGTCCAACTCTCACATCCTTGCTAACACTTATAATCTGACTTTTTGATTATAGCCATATTAGTGAGTATAAGGTGAAAGAAAACTCATTGTGGTTTCAGTCTGGATTTCCCAGGTAGTTAATGATGCTGAGCATCTTTTCATGTGCTTATTGGTCATTCATATAACTTCTTTATAGAAATATCTATTCAGGTTCCTCACTCATTCTTTAATTGGGTTGTCTTCTTCTAATTGAACTGTAATGTTTCTGCATATCCTAGAAAGAAAGTACCTTATCATAAATTTAATTTTCAAATAATTTCTTTTTATCTTTTCACTTCCCTTGATAGTTTCTCATGAAGCAGAAGTGTTTTTATTTTTGATGAAATCTAATAAAAAATTTTTATTTTGTTGCTTATACTTTTGGTATCATATCTAAGAATTATCTGTGAAATCTGAGGTCACAGAAATTTATCCCTGTGTTTTCTTCTAAAAGTTTTGTAGTTTGTTTTTATTTTTACATGTTACATCTACTTCTAGATAGATTGTGTAATAGCATGAGGTAAGAGTCCAATTTTATTATATTGCATGTGGCTATCCAGTTGTCCCAGCATCAGTTGTTGAAAAGACTATTCTTTCCCAGTTGAACAGTGTTGATTCCTTTGCTAAAAACCAATTGACTACAGATATAAAGTTTTATTTCCAGACTCTCAGTCCTATTCCACTGGTCTATGTGTCTATCTTTATGCAAGTACCACACTGTTTTGAATACTATGGTTTGTAATAAGATCTGAAACTGGGAGCTATGAGTCTAACAACTTTTATTTTTTAAGGCTGTTTTGGCTTTTTAAGTCCCCTGCCACTCTACATGAATTTTAGACTGTGTTTGTCAATTTCTGCAGTGGAACCAGTTGGGCCTCTGATAGAGACTGTGTTCAATCTTTAGACAAATTTGGTGAGTACTGCAATCTTATATAGGACTTCCCTTGTGGCTCAGACAGTAAAGTGTCTGTCTACAATGCGGAAGACCCGGGTTCGATCCCTGGGTCAGGAATACCCCCTGAAGGGAGAGGCTACCCACTCCAATATCCTTGCCTGGAGATTTCCATGGACAGAGGTTACAGGCCACAGGGTCACAAAGAGTTGGACACAACTGAGTGACTAATGACATCATCTAACTCTAATTAGTCAGACAGACCTAGACAGCAAATTAAAAAGCTGAGACATTACTTTGCTGACAAGGGACTGTATAGTCAAAGCTATGGTCCTTCCAGTAGGCATGTATGGATGCGAGAGTTGGACTTTAAAGCTGAGCACCAAAGAATTGATGCTATTGAACTACAGTGTTGGAGAAGACCCTTGAGAGTCCCTTGGACAGTAAGGAGATCAACCCAGTCAATCCTAAAGGAAATCATTCCTGAATATTCATTGGAAGGACTGATGCTGAAGCTGAACCTCCAATACTGTGGCTACCTGATGTGAAGAAGTGACTCATTAGAAAAGACCCTGATTCTGAAAGACTAAAGGCAGGAGAGCAGAGGATGACAGAGGATGAGATGCTTGGAGGGCATCACTGACTCAATGGACATGGGTTTGAGCAAGCTCCAGGAGTTGGTGATGAACAGGGAAGCCTTGGAGTGCTACAGTCCATGGGGTTGCAGAGTCAGACATTACTGAGTGACTGAACTGAATGGAAAGAAATTAAATAAATTACTATATAATAGCAAACTGCTTAAAACTGACTTTAAGCAGAATTTAATACAAAACACCATACCTTGATTTTTCCAGTTTTTCTAAGAGTGTCCTTTAAAAAGAAAAAAAAAAAAATAATGATGCTTTTCTAGGTATAGAAAATGGGTCAAAAATCGTTCTTTTGAAATGTATGGGCATTGTACATTTTGCAAATAGACTTTCTGTTCCCAACTTTGGGTTTAAAAAAGGAAGTAAACATTTCTTTGCTCTTGAAATCCTCTCATTCATCTTCTTGGTCTTGTTCTTGACTGCATTAGCAACACGTCCCAATTTATTATCTTCAGATTCTGTTTTTAAAATCATGTTTTTTAGAGTTTGTCATCGTTAGGGTTTTCTACAGTAATTTACATCACATCTGCTTCCTTCATCTTACTTATATAGTGTCAGATGGTGACTGGCAGGGAAGTCTGGTATGTGCTTGGGGTCACAGAGACTACAGGACACAACTGAGCAACTGAACTGAACTGAACCCTAATTACTTCCTCAAAGTCCCATATCTAAGTATCATCATATTGGGAGTTAGGAGTTTAATATATCAATTTGTGGGGACACATTCAGTCCATAACACTTTATCTCCCTATCTTCTATTCATCTTCCCCTGATACCTTTCTTCACCCTACTGAACTTGCTTTTCACTGAACACACTTCTGCCTCATGAACTTTAATACTTCTTGTTTCGTCTGTCTGGAAATACATTCCAAGTATCTTCCCATTTTCTACATCCTGCAGCTCCTTCAATATTTGACTCATATCAGTAAATAATTACCTAATTCTGCTCTTGAATATCATAACACTCTCATTCTCCTAAGTTCATTTCTTTTCTTTCATAGCACTAATCACCAGTGACCCTGCATGGCCTGGCTCATAGCTTCATTCAGCTATGCAAAACCCCTCACCATGACAAAGCTGTGAACCATGGAGAGTCACCTAGTAATAGTCTATGTAACCTGAAATTTTAGGATTCTCAGCCTCTCATGAAAACTGAAACTTTATTAGAGCAGAGATTTACTTTTTTTTCAGTTTACTGTTACATTCCCAACTACTATAGTCATGTATGACACAATTAAAAATGCATACTTTTAAATTGAATCAAATTAAAATGAAGTAATTTAAGTCACCTTAGGAAATACAGAATTAAATTATTAAAATTAGGACTGAGTGTCAGTAACATAATTTGTTGTTTAGTACCTGTTCTTCTTTATTAGATGGTTAGCTCTATGAAGCAATGAATTATTCAGTACTGAAGTTTTAGCAGTCTGGACACTGCTTTATTCATTCCTGGAGTTCACTCAGAACTGTTGAGTACATGGCTATATTTCCATTAATTTATCTTATATAATGGTAGCTTGTTGCCAATAGCACTCCTGTTGGATTTTCTGCTTTGAACTATAAAACTCTTACCTAAATTAATATGCACTATTCTGTATTGTCTATGTGTTATGTCTGTGTTACAATAGCAAATGCAAGAAACTCAACTTAGTGTAGGAAGAACCCTTCCTTTTGAACTTAAAAGATACTTTGTAGAGCAATTTGCAATTATTGTACACATAATGTTTTATTTTTTTAACTCAATGACCTTAATAAACCTAGCCCATCAAAATAATGCCACCAGCAGTATTATGTATTACATTCGTTGAAATGACTCATTTGTGGACAAACTGGTTGCTGTATAATGTTTTCCATGAAGGCTGGAACAGCTGGTTTTTAATTTGTCTGTAAGGCAAAACCATTCCCTTTGGAGTAAATGTTTTCATTTGGATACTTTGATTTGCCATGTTTGCAAACAGTATTTTGCTCACTTTGTTGTGCAAAGGAAAGAGTAATCAGTGAATAAATCTGAACACATACAAGTACAAATCAAGTAACTTCTTTCCTTTTTAGCTTGCTTCTTATTCTAGATTAACAGATAATGTTCAAATATAAGTTAATTGTTTTAACATACTTAAATTATGTTGAAAATCATTATTTTCAACATGTGAATTCCAGGCTAGTCCTGCTTGTCTTCCTCCAGCTTGTTGAGGGGGGAATGATCATGAAGGAGCAATTCAGGAATTACTAATGGAATGCAGAAGTGGCATGGATCATTTCCATCACATCCAGTCTCCAGAATGCGTGGCCATGTGCAGGAGAAGAAATGTGCTCACTGAGCAGCTACAAAATTTATGCCAACTGGAGTGTAATTTTACTTTTTTAAGTGGTAATCAATAAAATTCTTCTCTTATTTATTATTGAGTTAGTCCTACTTTGATTCAACAACTTGTTATTAATTTAGCAAAAGGCTTCTGATTTAGTACTCTAGAATTTCAAAGAAAGCATTTACTAAAACATTGCATAGGTTTAGGTAAGTGCTTTGCTTTTATTGGGAATATGGCAGATGTCAGTCTAAATAGATTTCTATATAAATCATTAGCAGCTGTCTCTCTGTATAATATCTAAAAAGCATCACAGCACTTACTGAAGAATTTGTCCTTCATTAGTATGAAGGATGCTGTCCTTCATATGAACTGTATACTCAACTGTCTCTAGGAAAAAAGAAAAACAACCCAATATTTAACTAGAATTAAGCAATTGATTGTCAGGAACACTGCTAAATATTTTCACATATAGTAGCTAATTAAATGGTGTCATTGGTAGTAAGGCTGTTTCTCTAAGGAAGGGCTGGATAAAGGAGAAGTTAAAAAGGAGGCTGAGCACCAAAGAATTGATGCTTCCTAAATTGTGGTGCTGGAAAAGAATCTTGAGAGTCCCTCAGACAGCAAGGAGATCAAACCAGTCCATCCTAAAGTAAATCAACCCTGAATATTCATTGGAAGAACTATGCTAAAGCTGAAGCTCCAATACTTTAGCCACCTGATGCCAAGAGCCGACTTATTTAAAAAAAAAAAAAAAAAAAAACCTTGATGCTGGGAAAGACTGAGGGCAGGAGAAGAAGGGGGTGACAGAGGATGATGGTTAGATAGCATCACTGACTCCATGGATGTGAATTTGAGCAAACTTGGGGAAACAGTGAAGGACAGGGGAACCTGGCATGCTGCAGTCCATTGGGTTGCAAACAGTTGGACACAACTTAGCAACTGAACAACAACAATGAAGGGCAAAATGTAAAACTAGCGAGAAGCGGAGGATAATTCATGGAGGATGTGAGTCCAGGAAGACAGGTCATTGAGTTAAGAAGAATCCTTGGCAAAAACTACAGAGATGAGGAGTATTACAGCGAAATAACAGGAAATTCAAATAGGTCCTGATCCACACCCAGTGATTCTACTCTGTTTTTCTGGTTTGCTCTTTTAGGTTTGTTTCCCTGTTTTCAGCAAAGGGTCTTACACACATTTTTTTAAGATATTAGACAGAGAGGAGCTTCATAGCTGGCTGGTCCTTCGGCTTTTCATTTAAACTGGAGAGTATCATTTGCAGCAAATAGCAATCAGGTTAATCTCCATCTCACAACACTCACCCTTCTTTGAGAGAGGTCCCAACCATAGAGGTGGGTCTGAAGTAATGATGTACAAGGTCCTTGCACCTGAACCTTGACCTCTGGCTATCTCCTGGGGGTGGCCAACTGATGAAAGCTGGACCAAGTTTGGAAACTTGGATGGAGACACAGAAGTTGGTTGAAGCTCTTACCTTAATGGTCCTGTGATATCCTCCAGCTGCTGAGGACTCCCAGAACCAGAGCAGGGATGGGGGTGAGGTTCCCGGCTGCTTCCAGGTCTGGACCTGGGTGGTGGGTGGTGGTGAGGGGGGCTCCGGCATTTATGGGGGCTCCAGAGTTCTGTGAGACAGTCCTCTCAGCCTGTTCTGGGTCTCCAGCTCACCCGATGGTCCTGAGGCCAAAGGGCCTGGAGGGCCACAGAATAAGACCTAGGTCCACGTCTTGCTGCACTCTGCCAAGAGGACCACCGTTAGGCTGATCATCAGCAGAGCAGGAAGACCGTTAAATACCAGGCTAACAGTCTCCCGACCTTTAACCCCAACGCCAATGGTCTCGCGATAACAGCCTCGCGCCTGCGCCCTTACACTTTCTTTTCACAGACGCTTTCCGTGTTTGCGTGGTTACGGGGCAGTTGTCCTCACGTGCCATCAGCACAGGCTTCACAGCCTTTCACTCCTCATCTCGTACCAGCCACTTGTGCTTCTCACATCCACTAAAACCATTTCTTCCACTGTTACAAAGGAACTCTGTGTTGGCCGCTCCACAGGTATGTAGTTTTAATCTCCTCACTTTACTCGGTATTTCAGAGATGTTTAATTCAATGGTTGATTCTCCTTTTGTCAAATGAGCTACTGCTGTTTAAATTCCTTGATGGTTTCCTCATTCATCTCTGTGTCTTCTTCTAGATAATTTTTTTCCCCTATCCTTTCTTCATAATTCTTAAATATGGTGCTTCAAATAACCTCCCTTTTCCTCATTGGATTTCAAATAAATAAATAAAAGAAGTGAGTTAAGCAAATGGGAATAAAATATTGCATTTTTAATGAGGAAGTCAACGTTTCTGTGGCTTCTATATGTGGGCTGATGGTCTTCCCAGTAACAGATCCTAGATATGGACCGAGTCACTCAGTAACAGTTTAGAGCCTTTCTACCTCCCCGGCTCCTTTGGAAGCTGGCTCCCAAGAAAAAGAGGGGAGGAAAGAACAGAGCTAAGCTTGTGTTGTGGTATGCTTAGTGGCACAATCCTGTCTGACTCTTTGTGATCCCATGGAATGTAGCCTGCTAAACTCCTCTGGCTGTGGGGATTTTCCAGGCAAGAATACTGGAATGGGTGCCACGCCCTCCTCCAGGGGATCTTCCCAATCCAGGGATCTAACTGAGGTCTCCTGCATTCATTGCAGAAGGATTTGTTACCATCTGGGCCACCAGGGAAGCTCATGAATACTTGAGTGAGTATACTATGGATTCTCCAGGGAATCTTCCTAACTCAGGAATCAAACTGGGGTCTCCTGCATTGCAGGAAGATTCTTTAATAGCTGAGCCAGGAAGCCCTGAGCTAAGCTTAAGCAGGATAATTATCCTAAGCTGAATATATGCCTTAAGCAGGATAATTATCCTAAGCTGGAATAAAGAGAACCCAGCAGTGCTGTTTCCTCTCTATGGAAGGAAACATTGCAGATGTGTGTGAACAGGTACAGGCAATCCACGGAAGAGCTGGAACTCTGTAGGTTGTATAAAGAAATATTAACCATAAATACTGTGTGACAAGTATGTGATAAGTCCATAAATAGGTGAAAGAAGATACCTGAGCAGAAAGGCCTTTGTAGGCTACCCAACAGAAAATAGTGTTCTTATCCACTTGTGATGTCATTTAGTTTCATTTAGTCTCTAAGTCATATCTGACTTTTAGTCTCTAAGTCATATCTTCTTGTAGCCCTCTGTCCATGGGATTCCCCAGGAAAGAATACTAGAGTGGTTGGAATTTCCTTCACCCAGTGGTCTTCCAGATGGATGGAACCCACATCTCCTGCATCGGCAGGCAGATTCTTTACCACTGAGCCACTTGGGAAGCCCCTTACACACTTACTCCATGCTTGCTTTCCTCTTAGAAGAAGGCAATGGCACCCCACTCAAGTACTCTTGCCTGGAGGATCCCATGGACGGAGGAGCCTGGTAGGCTGTGGTCCATGGGGTCGCTAAGAGTCAGACGCAACTGAGCGACTGAACTGAAGTGAACTGATGTATACATATATACAACACCAAAATTTACTTGCAATTTTCCTCTCTAATTTCTAAAAAGAAGTATAAAAGAGGATGTTTTTCTTTCTCCATGGAAATTAGATTAATAATACTGTCAGATTTTAAGACAAATTCTGAAAAACTTCAAAATGAACTCTCTGGAGAAAATATACAAAAGCCACCATATGTTCTCTTGTTTTTACCTTTCATGATTCATGAGTCCAGAGGCAGCTGTTACAGACATAAACTCCATATGAAACCAGAAAACTTATTTATTTTCAATAAGAAAAATGATTATTGCCTCACATTAGCAGCTTTTCAGAATTTGACAAAATGTTTCCTCCCACATATGGATGTATTAAGCATAATTTTTTTGAGGTCAAGATAAAAATTTATCTTGGGAATATTATTTTTGTTCAGAAACTGAACAAAGAATAGCTACAAAAGTCAATACTCATTCAGGTCAGTCGCTCAGTAGTGTCTGACTCTTTGCAACCTCTTGGACTGCAAGCACGCCAGGTCTCCCTGTGTATCACTAACTCCCAGAGTTTACTCAACCTCATGTCCGTTGAGTCAGTAATGTCATCCAAACATCTCATCCTCTGTCATCTCCTTCTCCTGCCTTCGCTCTTTCCCAGCATCAGGGTCTTTTCAAATGAGTGAGTTCTTTGCATCAGGTGCCCAAAGTATTGGAGTTTCAGCTTCAGCATCAGTCCTTCCAATGAATATTCAGGACTGATTTCCTTTAGGATGGACTGGTTGGATCTCCTTGCAGTCCAAGGGACTCTCAAGAGTCTTCTCCAACACCACAATTCAAAAGCATCAATTCTTCGGTGCTCAGCTTTCTTTATGGTCCAACTCTCACATCCATACATGACCACTGGAAAAACCATAGCCTTGACTAGATGGACCTTTGTTGGCAAAGTAATGCCTCTGCTCTTTAATATGATGTCTATGTTGGTCATACCTTTTCTTCCAAGAAACAAATGTCTTTTAATTTCATGGCTGCAGTCATCATCTGCAGTGATTTTGGAGCCCCCAAAAATAAAGTCTGACACTGACTTACAGAATAAATATTTATTTATTCTAAAAATGATAGAATGAATGTGTTTAGTTAAAAGTGCAAATAAGTAACCTATTATGGGTTAGCATATTTTTTATATAAAGACCTGTACTTTCCACATCAGTGAGATATGCAAAAAATAGATTTTCAAAAATATGAAACAATGCCACTTTATTTATGAGGTTCTTTATTCAGTCTATTGAAATATATTATTTTCCTTGAAGAAAATGAAGATTTGCTCACTTCATTCTGTAGTCCAGTTGGAAGAAAAGAATGTTTTAACCATCTTTTCAGATGATGATGGATATGTTTCTCAGGTATGACACAAAAACTAAATAACTATTAATTTTGTAAAGTTTGCTTACAAAGTAGAAGCTGTAACTATGTCAGTGGATTCATTATTTTCTCTTATGTTAAAGCCCACTGGTGATCCATTCACTTTGAATTGGTCTCTCACATATGCATGATTTTGCACCTTCATGTATTGACCATTAAGAAGGTGGTGATTATGTCTGATACTGACCTATTTCATTCTACAGTATAAAAAGTCACAATCAGTTTCATCAGTTTTTTCAGTAAAACTAGAATGCTGATACAAGTTTTCCAAAGTGCTAATTTTTGTTTAAAAATTGAATCATGTTATTGGCAACGTGGTATAAGTGCCTAGCATTAACCATTTAATTGTAACTTGCAGTTAAGTTTTTGATTGCCAAGGCATCCATTTTCATGGCATCTATTTTGAATAATCATATAGCCAACTGCATGACATAGCTACTGGCAGAACCCTTAGATAAGGAGCCAGGCTGTGCCACCCAAGAAAGTCCCTTTAAAAAATGCCCTGGACCTAGAGATAACCATGATGAGTGAAGTAAATCGGACAAAGGAAGACAAATGCCATATAATATCACTTATATGTGGAATCTAAAAAATATGGTACAAATGAACTTATTAACAAAACAGAAAGAGTCACAGATGCGAAAAACCAACTTACAGTTACCAAGGGGGAAGCAAGCGGAGGAGGGAAAAGATACGTTGGGAGATTGGGACTGACATATACACTCTACTATATATAAAATACATTACTTATAAGAACCAACTGTATAGCACAGGGAACTCGTTATTCTGTAATGACCTACATGAAAAAGAATCTAAAAAAGAGTGGCTATATATGTATATATAAATCAGAATTGCAAGTCAACTATACTGTATTTCAATTAAAAAAAAAAAAAAAAAAAAAGTCCTGGATAATCTAGATAACCAGCAGCTTTTCCTGTTCCTTACCCTCATTAAGGGTAATGTCCCTTTAAGGGTTACCCTGTTCCTTACCCAGCCTTAAGCTTTAAAGTCACCAATAAAGAGTAAGCCCACAAAGTCCTAGACACCCCACCCTCAGAACCCAAAACAGAACCCAAGTCCAAACTCTGTCTCTGAGATTTAATTTAGTGTCAGGGTACAGAGACTGGATTTGGCTTTATAACTAATGCTAAAGCCCTAGCGTATTTCAAAATCAGGCAAGAGGCTAGTGTAACAAGTTGTGAGCTTGTTGAACTTGTGAACTTGTTGAGTTGTGAACTTGTGAACAATGACTGAGAAAGAGGAAATGGAATTAGGGAAGTAACAAGGTGATCAGATTATATGAGGCTTTGTAGACCATCATACAGATGTTTTCTCCTTTTCTTGTTGTTTAGTCACTAAGATGTCCAACTCTTTTGACTTTACCTTTTGTTGAATACAGACATATTACAGGATTTTGAGGAGAGGAGTTGTATAGTTTAATTTAGACTTCAAAAGAATCAGTCTAGTTGTAGAATTTAAGAATAAGAGAGCATGGGCAGACACACATCAGTGAATTAGGAGACTATTATGGTAATCCAGATGAGATATCATGGTGGCTTTGGCTGTCTTTCTTCCAGTTTAGAGGGGAATTCTTCCACATTTTTCATTACTTATTTGGTTTCACCTTTTGTATTCAAATATATGATTTATTTGGAAATTACCCTGGTATATTTGGTAGGCAAGGGAACACATTTTTGTATTTTCTAAGATAATTTTCATGCGAAGAGTTGACTCATTGGAAAAGACTCTGATGCTGGGAGGGATTGGGGGCAGGAGGAGAAGGGGACAACAGAAGATGAGATGGCTGAATGGCATCACTGACTCGATGGACGTGAGTCTGAGTGAACTCTGGGAGTTGGTGATGCACAGGGAGGCCTGGCGTGCCGCGATTCATGGGGTCGCAAAGAGTCGGACACGATTGAGCGACTGAACTGAACTGAAGATAGTTTTCTACATTGAGTTATATAATGTGCTGTGCTGTGCTTAGTAGCTCAGTTGTGTCTGACTCTTTGTGACCTCATGGGCTGTAGCACACCAGGCTCCTCTGTCCATGGGGATTCTCCAGGCAAGAATACTGGAGTGGGTTGCCATGCCCGCCTCCAGCAGATCTTCTTGACTCAGGGATCAAACCCAGGTCTCCCAAATTGCTGGCGAATTCTTTACCACCTGAGCCACCAGAGACGCCCTTAGTTATGTGATACCATTTACTAAAATGCACACCCCATTCCATCGATTTTTAGATCCTGCTTTTAGCAGATTTTAAATTCATACATGTTATTGGTGTCTATTTCTAGACTTTCTCTTGTGTTACAATAGAGACAACAGGCAGATTTTTGTCTGCCTGTTCTGACAAAAATCACCCACTGTTTTAATTGCAGTCTTTATTCTATATTTTAATATCTGATAAGGCTAGGGACATTTCACTCTTCTTTGTCAGTATTTGCCTAACTATATTTAGATATTTCTTCTTCTGAATTAATTTTATAATTAACTTGTTTGTTTCAGATGAAAGGATTATTTCCTTCTACTTTTAGTCCTTCTGCCTAGTTCTTTCAAATCCAAATTCTATTTTCTAACCCCCCTCTCCTAATATGTCATATTTCTCCCTTTTTTTTCTTAGTTCCTCTTCTAAGGAAATCAGGCCTCTTCCCTTAATCCTAAAACAAACACAAGTCCACATATGTGCACACACACTCCTTACTCCTCAATTTGTCTCCTGTGTTTTCTTTTATCTACTAATTACATTCCATGTCTTTGCATCATCACCTCATGTTTGCTCTCAGTTCACTTCTTCTCTACCCCTTTGCTGAGACACTACCAGATAGAAAGGATTCTTACTTTCCTTCATCTGTCTTCAGCAGTATCCTTTCCCAGATCTTCTTTCTCTTTCTGAAAAATTACGAAACCTGCAGAACAATGCTGCATTATAAATGATATATTAGAAAAGTTATTTTTGTACTGTTTAAAGAAAAACTTAATTATATCTCAAATAATAAAAAATCATAAACACTGAGAAATGCTTAACATCTAAAAGGTCACTAAATTGTTAATTTTTGACAAGTAACTCCCTAAAGGTTACCTCTCACTTATTTTTTTTAAATCATATTCAATTCCAAAAGAAAGATAATTCTTTAAAACCAGAGGATAAATTTTTAATATTTCCTGATACAGCCTGTTTCTACATGTTAGGTTGAAATAATGTAAATGCTTGTGCATGTTGTTGTCTAAGATAAACATATACCTATCCTTCAAGGGACATTAGTGAGATTACAGGTATATAATCTTTCACTTGTACTTTTAAAATCCAAAATTTCTGGAGACTGAGTTTTTAAGTAGGTTTGACACCAAAACTTGTTTAAACACAGAAGTTGATCCAAATTGCTTGAAACTATTTGGATATTTGATCAAATTTATTGTAAATATTCATATGTTTGCTGCAGAAATATGAACATTGCTGCTTCAGACCCAACTGAGAATATTACATCAAATACATTATGTGCCTTATATTACTTTCTAAATCTAAAAAATTTACTAGTGGAGCACATCTGGCCTCAAGGGTTTGGGAGACAGAATGAGAACCTGCATGTCTTGAGAAATTAACTAATGTGATGACCTACAAATTCTGCTTGTCTTTTATTTAATTTTTTTGGAAAATATCTTCAATATAATTTTAAAAACTTACCTCAAACTTCATGGCATTATATACTAACTGGCCATGTGTCCTTGGATAAGTCACTGTCTCCCTGAGCATCATGTTTTTTAACCAACAAATGAGGTAATCAGGTTTTCCCAAAGAGATCGGATATAAAATAATAGAACACAAGGGACAAAAGATTCTTCAATCTATAAGCTGTACTGTAGATATACATATACAATCATTAGTTTGTGTTAATACCTGGCATCATTCTTCAACAATTTATTTGGCTCTCATACTCACTAAAATTATTCTTAATAACTATTGACATATGTATTCTTAACTATTAGTATGACACACATTTTAAATATTTGATATTTATATTATACATCATATATATATAATTATATATTACATATGTATAATTATATATTTTATATATTATATAAATATATTTGCCATTATAAATTGGCAAGTAAGCGTTCCTGGTATGACCAGTGCTGCAAGTTCTGATTTTGACATGGATCCCTTTGTTTCATAGTGTTAGTAAGAAAGGGAACATCAATGGGGGAAAAAAAGACATCCTTTTAAGTGACAGAGGTAACTACTTACTAATTAGACATGGCTTTCATTACATCTATCAGGAAGTCTTAGTTTCTTTGTTAAATAAGTTTGTAATTTGCCTGAAATAATCAACAGATTAACCAAGACCTGGTTTTATAGTTAACATGGCGACTTAATTCTTAGTCATTCTCTTTTTTATGGGATAGAAACAACCAAAATTAATAAGAAAGGATTGTTACTCCCACCCAAACTTATGATATATATTGTGGTGGTGGTAGCAGTAATAGCAATAGTAATATCATCAACTTCTATTTTCAGACTCTTTTATAAATCATTGATTATTTTCATGTAAGTTTTAATTTAAAATTCCCCCAAATTCTAATCAATAGGTCAAGTACATTTTCTAGTAAAAGGTTATAAATTTGTCCTGAAACATATTACCAAAGAGGGAAAGGCACCAAAGTTAGATATTTTTCGGAAATATTTTACAACATTTAGCACATGGGAGGAATAATATAAGTATCTGAGATCACTGTAATGACTTCAATAATAATTTAGTATTTCAAAAGAAACTGATACTGAATTTTTACTGTTTTTTGAAATGTATCATTTTCCATTTCCCAGTATGAGTAAAATAGTATTGATATGTACAATCAGTATACTGCCAGTATAGAATTTCAGAAAATAGATGATTTTATGTTATTCTGCATTTCCAGAACTAACCCATTCTCACAAGGAGGCAGACACAGGAGGATAAATCCATGGATTTTATGTTAACCTCATTCTGTATATGGAATGTTAATAGAAACAATTCATCAGTTTCCTTAATAGATAAAGTAATGAAGCTTTTAAGAGAGATATTTGCTGAGCTGCTAATGATTTATGGTAAATGCAATTATTTCTGCAATGAATTTTCTGTGTCTCCCTAAAGTAAAACTATAAAGCTTTGTTTCATTAATTTCTCCATTATGTCAAATTTTTACATAATTTAACTCTACCATTAACTTAATTGCACTTAATAATCTATGTATTTTATCTTTACACCTGGAAATCAAATACTGTGTTTTGGCATATGTCTAAGAAAAATGTGGACATTTGAGTAAAATAAAATATTTTTGTCATTGAGAAAAAATTTCATTAGTTGAATGAACATTTTATGAGTTCAACATTTTATTATGAATTTGTTTAAATAGTCAATGAAAGCAAAAATGAGCTTTCCAAATGCACTGAAACAACAACAAGAAGTTACCAATTATGATGATTGTCTATAGTCTCAATTTAAATAACTAGAAAAAACATAAACCAATAGTGTACAGGTGTTGGAAAAAATCAGCACATAACTTTGTTACCCAAGAAAAGTTTAACAAGTGATTTAGGCCTTTTACAGGCTGGAAGTCATGTAAGTGGACCCCAAACAAGAAAATATGACCAGTACCAGTAGAAACAATTCAATCAACAGAAACAGATTAAAAAAAATAATATTACAGTAGTTATATAATACAATATGATCCATATGTTCAAGATGGTAGAAGAAAATAGAATGATAAGGAGAAAATTTGAAGACATGAAGCTCATATAGGTTAGAATTTGTAATACTTTACTATTCCATATTTTACTTGGGGAAAAAATATATATGTTGCATGGGATTTACATAAAAATAGCTGCTGCAGAATCAAAACATCAATGAACATAAAGTCCCAGAAATAGACTATCCAATATGCAGAATAAAGAAGAAAAGAAAAAGTAAAAGCCTTGAAAATTTGGTGCAAGCTACTTGTGAGATAATATTGAGTAATTTCATAATTGGAGAAACAGGAGGAAGAGAATGGATATTTGAAGAAATAATGATCAACATTTTTTTGTCCAAATTTGGTGGGAACTCTATTCAGAATCTCAGAAGCTCAGTGAAGCTCAAGGAATATAAATATAACAAATAAAATAGTCTACCTAATACACTATACATAGTAAAACTATCTTTCTGAACTAAAAGCAAATAAGCACGAGGTTTAAAAAACAAAAGCTGAGAAAATTTGTCAACAACAGCTCTGCAGTATGAAAGAAATTGTTAAAGGAAATTCTTAAGATAGAAGAAAAATAATGCCAGGTGGAACTTTAGGTCTAAACAAAATAAGTAAGCATATGGGCAAATGTAAAAGTTACATTTCTATTTAAAAATTTTGTTCAAAAATAATTTGCCATTTATGACAAACATTGTAAGGTTTATAATATATAGAAGCAGAAAAGTATGGCAGTAATACATAATTAAGGAAGAATAATAATATATAATATTATATATTAATATAATATTTATATTGATGTATTGTTGATAATATTATATATTAATAATAATATATAATACATAATTCTATCTCAATAGAATATAGTAAGTTTGTTAAGGGCTTCCCAGTGGTACTATTGGTAAAGAACCTGTGTGCCAATGCAGGAGACATGAGATGTGAGTTCAATCCCTGGTTGGGGAAGATCCCCTGGAGGAGCACATGCAACTCACTCCAGTATACTTGCTTGGAGAATCACGTGGACAGAGGAGCCCGAAGGCACAGTTTATAGGGTTTCAAAGAATAAAATATGACTGAAGTGACTTAGCACACACGAAAGTTTGTTAAATTACATGCAAAGTGATGTGCTATTTAAGAGTAGACACTGAAAAATGAAAGCTGTATATTTTAAACCCTAGAGTAAGGGACAGCAAATGGTAGCATGCCAGTTTTGGGATAAAATAAAAGCAATCATTCTTAGTGATTTTTGCATTTTCTATGGCTGCTTCCACTTTCCAGTTGAAAAAGTTTAGTAAGTACAGCAGAGTTCATATGGGAAAAGGCAATGGCAACCCACTCCAGTATTCTTGCCTGGAAAATCCCATGGACGGAGGAGCCTGGTAGGCTGCAGTCCATGGGGTCGCTAAGAGTCGGACACGACTGAGCAAGTTCACTTTCACTTTTCCCTTTCATGCATTGGAGAAGGAAATGGCAACCCACTCCAGTGTTCTTGCCTGGAGAATCCCAGGGACGGGGAGCCTGGTGGGCTGCCATCTGTGGGGTCTCACAGAGTAAGACATGACTGAAGCGACTTAGTAGCAGGAGCAGCAGAGCTCATATGGCCTGAAAAGTCTGAAATATTAACTGTTTAGTTCTTCAAAAAACAATTGCCAACCAATGACCTAGAGAAGCTATAAAAAAAAAAAAAAAAAATCAAAGACATATAACTAATAACCAATATTGCAAATAAAATGGAATGATTATAAGAATAACTGTATAAATCCTCAATTAATCCAAAGAAGGCAGAGAAAAAAGAGAGGTGCAGAGAACATCTGGAACAAGTGAAATATAACTGCAAGATGGTAGATTTAAATCCTATTGTATTGATACTTGCGGAGAAGGCAATGGCACCCCACTCCAGTATTCTTACCTGGAAAATCCCATGGATGGAGGAGCCTGGAAGGCTGCAGTCCATGGGGTCGCTGAGGGTCGGACACGACTGAGCAACTTCACTTTCACTTTTCACTTTAATGCATTGGAGAAGGAAATGGCAACCCACTCCAGTGTTCTTGCCTGGAGAACCCCAGGGACGGGGGAGCCTGGTGGGCTGCAGTCTATGGGGTCGCACAGAGTCGGACACTACTGAAGTGACTTAGCAGTAGCAGTATTGGTACTTGATACCAGGGGAGCCTGTCGTGCTGCAGTCCACGGAGTATCAGAGAATTGGACACAACAGCAACAATATTAATATTTATATTACATATAAATGAATTAAACATTTCAATTAAGAGGCAGAAGTCATCAGATGGGATTAAAAGAAGCAATACCCAGCTTTATGTTGTCTAAAAGTAACACTTAAAATGTAAAGAAAGAAATAGATTAAAAGCAAAAGGATATAATTAAATTGTATGTAATCACAATTCTAAAGAAAACTTGAATGACTGTATTAATATTAAAGTAGATCCAGGCAACAACTTGGATACTCAACAAAAAGATTTCACGAAGGGGATAAAAGCCTTAAAAAAAACACACTGTAATGAACATTGGGGTACATGTGTCTCTTTCAATTCTGGTTTCCTCGGTGTGTATGCCCAGCAATGGGAGTACCCAAATGTTCATTTCAGCACTATTTATAATAGCCAGGACATGGAAGCAACCTAGATGTCCATCAGCAGATGAATGGATAAGAAAGCTGTGGTACATATACACAATGGAGTATTACTCAGCCATTTAAAAGAATACATTTGAATCAGTTCTAATGAGGTGGATGAAACTGGAGCCTATTATATAGAGTGAAGTAAGCCAGAAAGAAAAACACCAATACAGTATAATAACACATACATATGGAATTTAGAAAGATGGTAACAATAACCCTGTATACGAGACAGCAAAAGAGACACAGATGTATAGAACAGTCTTTTGGACTCTGTGGGAGAGGGAGAGGGTGGGATGCTTTGGGAAAATGGCATTGAAACATGTATAACATCATATATGAAACGAGTCGCCAGTCCAGGTTCAATGCACGATACTGGATGCTTGGGGCTGGTGCACTGAGACGACCCAGAGGGATGGTATGCGGAGGGAGGAGGGAGGAGGGTTCAGGATGGGGAACACGTGTATACCTGTGGCAGATTTAAGTTTATATATGGCAAAACCAATACAATATTGTAAAGTTAAAAAATAAAATAAACTGTAAAGAACTATAGATATAAAACACACATAAAATGAATGTAAGTAAAACTTGGGAAATTTGAGTAAGACTGGTGGGTTTTATCAATATCAATAGCTTGGTTTTGATATCATACTATTACAAGTTTTACCAATGGAGTAACACATCATCACATCATCATTTTGTATTATTTCCTACATGTTAACATGCAATCATTTCAAAATAAAAAGTTTTAAAAAAAATCACACACACACTATAAGATCCTAGCTGAGTGAATGGTTCTAGAAATCAGTGATTCTAAGGATGGGGCATGAGAGGAAGGAATAAACTGCAAAAGGCCAGGAGGGTACTTTTTGTCATTATAGAAATATTGTATGTCATAATTATGGTAGAGGTTGCACTATGTTATGTAGTGTCAAAACTGATTGCATGTGCATTTGGAATTAGTGAATTTCAACAGAATATTAATGAATATTCTAAGATAAATAACATGCTAAAATCATATAGAATGTTTACAGCTAACTTGTTATAGGTGAATCTGTAGACTTGGCCTGTCCTGTTCATTGTTGTCTCCAGATTTAGGATTATTTGTGACTAATCATACCTGAAAGTGAAAGTCTCTCAGTCATGTCTCTTTGCGACCTCATGGACTGTTGCCCGCCAACCTCCTCTGTCCATGGAATTCTCCAGGCAAGAATAGTGGAGTGGGTAGCTATTCCCTTCTCCAGGGCTTCTTCCCAACCCAGGGACTGAACCCAAGTTTCCCACATTGCAGGCAGATTCTTTACCATCTGAGCCACCAGGGAAGCACAGTCATGCCTAGTTAACATTATTAAATGACCAAACTGGAGAAAAAAATAACAAAAATCATGTCATAAATTATGATTATCAACTAATGATAAAAATGCCTCCTGTAAGTCATTTGGGGGTACTAAAAGATGGCAACAAAATTGAAAACCATACTTATTTTTAAATCAGATAATATTTTCAATACATTTTTCTTCAATCTCAGATATTACTTCAGGTGAAATACCTTTAAGCTTAAAGTAGTATGCGTTCTCAGTTGCTAAGTCATGTCTGACTCTTTGTGACCCCATGGACTGGACTGTAGTCCGCCAGGCTCCTCTGTCCATGGGATTTCCCAAACAAGACTACTGGAGTGGGTTGCCATTCCCTCCTCTACGGGATTTCCCGACTGTCTCCTGCGTGGACAGACGGGTTCCTTACCACTGAACCACCTGGGAAGCTCTTAAAGTAGTAAATTCAACTATTAAAATGAAAATACATAAATAAGGTCTTTTCAAAATCTTTTGGAATTTGTACAGAAATGTATTTATTTTACTTTTTCATGTTATCAACTAGATGGTATTTGAGAGCCAAATGAGATGGAGATTTTCTAATGACCTGTTACGTTTCAGGGCATCATGCTTCAGTCTCCAGGATGCAGTATCAACTGCTGTGATTTTGTTTAGCCTATGTGGAAATTCATACAATGGAGAAATTTTTCAAGAACAATGCTGCTGCTGCTAAGTCACTTCAGTCATGTCCGACTCTGTGCGACCCCATAGATGGCAACCCACCAGGCTCCTCTGTCCCTAGGATTCTCCACGCAAGAATACTGGAGTGGGTTGCCATTTCCTTCTACATACGTCAAAATTGCTTTCTGTATAAAAATAGGATTCTGGTGATCTCCTGCCAGTACAATATGCCTTGAGGTGAAATCGCACCTTATTTGGAGTAAGCTTTTTATATACTCATTGGAATTCCAAGCTCCAGTTTTCTGAATTAGTCATAATTACACACCCCTAGTACTATTGGCAGATTTAGCAAAAAGAATTATAGGATGCCTAGTTAAATTTGAATTTCAAATAAACAACAAATGATTTTTAGTACAAGCATGTTACATTCAATATATGGTATATAAATATGCTTAAACTTGTTCATTTTTAGTCTGAATTTCAGATTTCACAGGGCATTCTCTATTTTGCCTGGCAACCTTATCCCCATGGCAGGATACAATTCCTTGTGTCTGCCCTGGGGTTATGCAACTGAGTATATGCCTTTATTTGAATATTAATTTGATAATCTTATAATAATTTTACTGGAAAACTTACTGGAAGCTTCAATTATACTGCAGTTTAATTGCTTTGTAAGATAATGATTTTTATTTATAGACTTAAAAATGTCACATCTGCATATCAACTTGAAAGACCGTAACTGAAAGTACTATCTTTCACAGTCCAGTGACAGGTTTCTAGTTAGAAGCACATTGTGGTAGATACTATTTTACAAAAATAATATATTTTCCAGTGTAGAAAATTATTAGAATCATCTGTATTGGCCTAAAATTATATTTAATTTTATTAAGTTATTTTCATGTTGATGTATCTCTATTGGTATGAAACATAGTTTTAGATTTTGGGTCAAACTGGAAAATTTAGTACCACTTTAGGAGTCAAGTTAATCTTAACTGAAATAGCTAGAGAGGACTATGTCTCCAGAGCAGGTTTTGAAACAGTGCCCTTCCAGCTTAAAAACTTTACCCTTGGGAGGATTAATATTTATTGACTGTGTGTCCGCAAGCCTCTGTATTTACACCTTCTCATAGCCTTGGAAACTAAAAAACTCAATTCTAAAGCTGTTTTCTTTTCCTTTCCAATGCCACGTCAACTCTCCAAACTTGAAGTCTGATGATGTCTTCAGAGTGAATTGACAAAACTTAAAGGGCACAGCTGTTTATTTTTAGAATATGTATGTTTTTGATAAAAAAACAAATGATTCAGTGGCACACTTCCCTTGAAACTTACAGGTAGATCTGATCCACAGGACTCTGCATTCTTCCAGAATACTACCATGTTTTATATCAGATGTATTATGTAAGGAAGTCAAATGTACTTAGGGTTTTCATGCTATTTAGATGCATATCTGTTGTGTTTTTTAAAACACAATGCCATTAGATGATTTTTTTTCACAGTATTTCCATATGAATGTCTGGATGACCATCTATAACCACAATTTCTTATAATTATTCAGTTCAGTTCAGTCACTCAGTTGTGTCCGACTCTTTGTGACCCCATGAAACGCAGCACGCCAGGCCTCCCTGTCCATCACCAACTCCCGGAGTTTACCCAGATGCATGTCCATCGAGTCAGTGATGCCATCGAGCCATCTCATCTTCTGTTGTCCCCTTCTTCTCTTGCCTCCAATCTCTCCCAGCATCAGGGTCTTTTCCAGTGAGTCAGTTCTTCGCATGAGGTGGCCAAAGTTTTGGAGTTTCAGCTTTAGCATCAGTCCTTCCAATGAACACCCAAGACTGGTCTTTAGGATGGACTGGTGGGACCTCCTTGCAGTCCAAGGGACTCTCAAGAGTCATCTCCAACACCACAGTTCAAAAGCATCAATTCTTCAGTGCTCAGTTTTTTTCACAGTCCAACTCTCACATTCATACATGACTACTGGAAAAACCCTAGCCTTGACTAGACAAAACTTTGTTGGCAAAGTAATGTCTCTGCTTTTGAATATGCTGTCTAGGTTGGTCAAAACTTTCTTTCCAAGGAGTGAGCATCTTTTAATTTCATGGCTGCAATCACCATCTGCAGTGATTTTGGAGCCCAAAAATATATGCATGTTGATGTATGGCAAAATCAATACAATATTGTAAAGTTAATAATAATAAAGTCTGACACTGTTTCCACTGTTTCCCCATCTATTCCCCATGAAGTGATGGGATGCACGCCATGATCTTAGTTTTCTGAATGTTGAGCTTTAAGCCAACTTTTTTACTCTCCTCTTTCACTTTCATTAAGAGGCTTTTTAGTTCCTCTTCACTTTTTGCCATAAGAGTGGTGTCATCTGCATATCTGAGGTTACTGATATTTCTCCCGGCAATCTTGATTCCAGCTTGTGCTTCTTCCAGCCCAGCGTTTCTCATGATGTGCTCTGCATAGAAGTTAAATAAGCAGAGTGACAATATACAGCCTTGACGTACTCCTTTTCCTATTTGGAACCAGTCTGTTGTTCCATGTCCAGTTCTAACTGTTGCTTCCTGACCTGCATACACATTTCTCAAGAGGCAGGTCAGGTGGTCTGGTATACCCATCTTTTTCAGAATTTTTCAGTTTATTGTGATCCACACAGTCAAAGGCTTTGTCATAGTCAAGAAAGCAGAAATAGATGTTTTTCTGGAACTCTCTTGCTTTTTCCATGATCCAGCAGATGTTGGCAATTTGATCTCTGGTTCCTCTGCCTTTTCTAAAACCAACTTAAACATCTGGAAGTTCACGGTTCACGTATTGCTGAAGCCATTATTAAAGCATAGCAAATCAAGTAAACATCCTGTCCAGCCATTTCTGTAATAGAAATACTTTTTTAGACTTACAAAAAGTGTTAGCATAATAGCTTACAAGGTAGCTTATAACTGTGGTTGTTTTGAACAGAATTAGATACTTTATTTTTTAACATCTGTTGGAACAAAAAATGACTACTTGTCAGATATTTCCAATAGCAGTAATTTAAAAATAGTCAAAGTTATATAAACAGTCATACTGTGCGCAAAACTATAGCAAGTTTTTATTGACAGCTATGTGATTTGAAGGTAAGATGCTCTGCAATAATTCCCATAATTTTCTGTAAGTGGTATAACTAACTTGGCATTTATTTATCTTCTAGATGAAATGAATGATCATCAAAATACCCTGTCCTACATGGTGATAAACCCATCTCCAGACACCACACTGGAGCTGAATGATGTGGTGTAAGGTGATGTAGCTCACATAAGGCCTGTATTTTCAGAAAACCACACATTTATTTATTTTTATATTTTTATTTCCCCATAAAGCCCCATATTGTTTTTGTGATGTAAACACTTATAAAATTGAAGTCTAATTTTGGTGTTCAATAAACAAATGCATTTTGTGTATTGCATTGTGTATTGCTGTGTGTCATACTATACAAAAGCATCATAGGATGGTAGAGGTATAGAAGACAACTTGAATTTTGTTTTCAGTATATTGAGCAAATATACATTTGGACAAATGATAGAAAATCTGTGGAATAAAAAGAAGAAAGAAGTTCAAAGGAAAACCTAAAATATCCCACACTAGCTAATTCTAAATCCCTTAGACTTTTCAAAGCCAAGGTAAATGGGTCAAAATCTTTATTAGGAAAGGGTCTATGGTAGTAATTGGTATTATTCATGTTCATAAAAGTGTTAAAGTGCTGCTTTAAAAGTGTGGTCTATATAGCATAACTGTCACATGAGTTAAGCATGGATTAAATGAGATAGTGTTTTTCTAAACTCAGGAAAGAAGGCATCATTGTGAGTTACTCTGATTATAAAGATGGAGGACTTGAACTAGACTCTTAGGGTAGATAGGATTTGTGCAGGAGGAGAGGAGAGATCGTTCCAGAACATGGAGATGGCTTGAGAAAATGCAGTACCTAGGCATCGCATAATGTGTGCCAGCTGGCAATACTACAGAGCCTAGTGTGACCAGAGTAAAAGCTTTGTATTGTTAGCATTTGCATTGCAAATAACTAGTTAAACATGATATTCAGTTCAGTTCAGTTGCTCAGTTGTGTCCAACTCTTTGCAACCCCATGGACTGCAGCACGCCAGGCTTCCCTGTTCATCACCAACTCCTAGAGCCAACTCAAACTCATGTCTATTGAGTCGGTGATGCCATTCAACCATCTCATCCTCTGTCATCCCCTTCTTCTCCTGCCTTCTACCTTTCTCAGCATCAGGGTCTTTTCAAATGAGTTAGTTCTTTGCAGTGTTGGAAACATATTAAACCTGACTTTGGAAGGATCTTAGATTAGAAAATAAAGAATTTATGCTCAATCTTCTAGGTAATAAGAGCACTTGGATATATGAGCAAGAATGTAGCAAAAATTTAGAAAAGTCGTTTTGACAGGTGTTGATGTAAGTCTAGGAGAGAAATTCCTTATGAGAAGCTGCCGGGAGCCAGCACGGGAGTCCCCACCCATAACAAGGTTATGTGGGAGAGTTCTGGTGGGCAAGGCAAGCCAGAACTCGAGGGGTGCCCCTCTGGGCCTGCCTGAGCATCTACCCCAAAACCGGAGTCTGCCTACTTTACTGCTTTGTGCTCTCACCTACACCTCTGACTTTACAGGGGGCCGTACCCCACCACCATCTCTCCCTCTGAAAAAGAGTTAAGTTACAGCTCCAGTTAATAAAGTTCCTGGGCATGACAAGAGTGTTTTAGTTTACAAACCCCTCAGATGGCTCTCTGACTTGCCTGACAGGTTTACCCGGACTCCTACAGCTACAATTGTTTACAGTCTCCCAACAGCGAGAGGCACGGGAAGCTTAAGATATTCAAATAGTATAGAGCCTCTCGGAGAGTTAGAAATTGTCAGAATAGAACTAGTAGAAGATTTCATTGTTGAGCCAATGCTTGCTGCCATGTTTCCACATCCCCTGTATTGTACCCTTGGAAGTGTATTAATTAATATAGTTGGTATGTATAAAAAATAAGTAGTGGCCTTGGTGTTAACAACTTTAGACCCTTAAGGTAATAAATGCTTTCCTTTGTTGTAAACCCATTGCACCTTTGTCCTATAGGAATGCAACTTTATCTAACACCTTTGGAGGATAGTGCCAAACTTTAAAATTATTACTCTTAGAGAAAATAAGTCTTATGGTTGACAAACCTTGGTCAGAATCATAAAATGTTAACAGGCCTTCTGGCCAAAAGATGATGTAAATCACCTAAACCATTTGTATACCATAAGTTTGCAGAAAAGAAACCCTGGTTTTGATAAGGATCAAAGACTTTGCATGATTTCACACCCCCTATTATCCTCTATGTGCAACTTAGGGTATAAAAGCCCCTGTTGAAAATAAAGCTAGGGCCTTGCTCACCAAACTTGGTCTCCCCATGTCGTTCTTTCTCTCACCTTCTGGCTGAATTCCCATCTGGAGCATGGAGGCTCGTTAAGCCTACTAATTTTGACGGGACTTCTAAGATCTGACTGGGGAGGCCTTAATGTCTCCTCTCCTTCGGGAGAACGGGAGGATGCCTGCGGCCTCGTGGGTGACACAAACTCCTTGTCTTGGAGTTTTATTGGTTTTCCACGTAAACCAAGTTATTCAGCCTCTTTTCTCCACTGAATTTTCTCACTGAGCTATCCCTATTTAACCACTCTTTATATCTCTAATTAATACTTAACTAAGCTATCACTATTCTAATCGCCGACACCGTCATCCTGAGGGAATCCCTGGATCCAACCGGGGCAGGACCCTGATAAGACGCTTCCACCGAGATCCATGGTTCTAAGGTTTTTCTAGACGAAGGCCTGATTACACAAGGTAGTTAACTCCAGATTGTATTAGTGACATAAAACTAATGCCAAAGATTAACAAGAATTGGTGGGTGT